>NW_028239700.1:47500-60639 GCF_047967505.1 Dipteris shenzhenensis | reverse complement strand
AGATGGGGTGGTGGGAAGTAAAAAGGTAAGGAATAAGGAGTAGAGCCTCGATGGTGAAATGGTAGACACGCCAGATTCAAAATTTGGTGCTGAAGAGCGTGGAGGTCCGAATCCTCCTCGGGGCAGAAGGTCTCGTACCCTTATTCAGATCGAACCCTTATCTACTAAAAGCTTTATCAAAGGTTTATCAAAGATTTATTCTCTCTACCACTAGAGATTCACATTCAATTGATTTGCTTATCTCCCAAATGAGTACCTCCTCGGGGTAGGAGGTCTCGTACCCTTATTCAGATCGAACCCTTATCTATTCAAAGGTTTATCAAAGATTTATCCTCTCTACCACTAGAGATTCACATTCAATTGATTTGCTTATCTCCCAAATGAGTACCTCCTCGGGGTAGGAGGTCTCGTACACTTATTCAGATCGAACCCTTATCTACTAAAAGCTTTATCAAAGATTTATCCTCTCTACCACTAAAGATTCACATTCAATTGATTTGCTTATCTCCCAAATGAGCACTCGAAATACTTCCTCGGGGCAGAAGGTCTCGTACCCTTATTCAGATCGAACCCTTATATACTAAAAGATTTATCAAAGATTTATTCTCTCTACCACTAAAGATTCACATTCAATTGATTTGCTTATCTCCCAAATGAGCACTCGAAATACCTCCTCGATTCGAGAGACAAGTGGTCTCTCCGGTGCCTCCCAAACTCCCAATAGGAAGAAAAATCCTCGGAGGATTCTGGTCTTTCCAGTGCCCAACCCTCAAACATGGGGATGCAAATCCTCCGATTGTTGATTATTGAGACCAGAATTCTCCGCCGTCCGGGGATTTGGATATGAAGTATTAGGTATCGAATAGGAAACACCTTCTGCTTCTTTCTCAAGTGAGGCTGGGACTCAGAATCCCGAGATTCGAGGAGATCCAAGTAGGTCTTTCAACGGGACTAGAAATCCTTATCAGGGGACTTCAAATCCTTGAAGAAGACAGGACTGGAAATCCTTGAAGAAGACGGGGGACTTGAAATCCTTCGAGGGGACTAAAAATCCTAGTACCTGAGGTGGGACTGAAAGTCGTAGTAGCCAATTAGAGTGTGATGAAACTGCGTCACGAGACCCCAGTATCTGGACTAGGACCAGAAATCCTAGTAGTTAGTCGGGGCATTAGTTAGGATGTCACCAAGAATCCCTATTAGTGAATTTGAATGAACTAAAATTTTGGGATTCGGTTAGATGGTCCATCCCCTAAGGACCCGGGGTCCTTAGAGCCCTTCCAATGGAAACAATGGAAAGGACTTGAAATCCTGATTATCTAGTTGGATACGGGAAAATCCAAACTTTAGAATGAATTTTTGGAATGTAAAGATGAATGAGGGGAATGCCCCTCCTTCCTCCCCATATTACCGTTGATCACCGAGAAATTGAATCTCCGGAGAATCTCAAACAGAATGGATCGACATCTTCATCAAGGATTTGTTCCGATAAGGATGTTGGAAAACTACTACGTCCTCTACGAACTACTTCCTACATTTTCCATATAAGAGATTCCTACTCCTTCTTGATTTCGAATGTTGCTTCCATCTCCCGAATAGGAAGACTCCGAAGGTGATCTATAACTTAGTAATTATCCGGAATTCTATAAGCAGAAGTTATTGCATCAGTAAGGGGAAAAGATGTATCTTCCTTTCACCAATTCGAATCCTGAATAGCCCTATATATTGCTAGGGATCCAGACTGAGTCAAGAATATCCGAGATTTTATGATGCGATATCGAATTCCCATTCAATAATTGTCTTGTTATTCGATCCGGTGACGTCCCACTAAATCGAAATAGATTGAATAGGTAGTGGTAACTTTCAAACAACATGTTATGAATGAGAAAATCTTTGGATGAGTGACGATTCCGTCTCATCCATCTATCTCTATGAACCATAAGCCTGAAACGAAGGAATCGCTCTTGCAAATCTTCCATTGGAATGCTTTGATACGAGTGAATAGGAACAAATATCTGCGGGTATTGCAAATATATATGCATGAATTAGGTTTCTTTGACGTATTCAAAGTGTCGTTCTTCACCCGAAGGGAAATTCTTCCACCGCTTGGTAGATAATTCAGTTATCGATTTCCGGTCATATCCACGAAGAAGAAAGAAATTTCTAATCTTTTCATTTGAGAAATGTTTCTCGCGCTCCCTCCTCGTACCGTAAGTAACATAAAGCCTCCGTACCAGTTCTTGTTTCGCTAATAAACTATGACGTGAAGAGGGAATGTTATGATCCGGCTGAGATAGAAGCATGGGATCCCAGGTGAAGCGCCCCCCCAGGAATAGAATTGGTTCATCGGATCGATTACATTGCGTTTCGTATTGATTAGATGAGTTGGGGATTCCTAATTCAAGAAATTGCTCGCGTAATGATAGATTATCCAATTAATTTTCTAATCTTTTAATGTCTCTTTGTCTCGATTTACCCGAGGCTCTCTTGTAACTGAAAAGATATCCTTTTCTCTTATGCGATTTCTTTCCACTAGACTTAATCTTATTCAATTCGAAATCCCGTTGGGGGATTTGATCCTGATTCCGATGAAAAAAGATCGAATTATACAAATTATTCGATTCGGATAATACTCTTATCGATTCATAACTGCCACTTCGCATGAAACCAAAACGCCAAAATTTGGGGGACCAAGTAATCCCACGCGACACTTCCTTCGGAATCGAGTCTACTTCACTCGACTGTTCCATTTCAGAATCAGTTGGAATCTTAGACACCCCCTTCTTTGTAGATTTATAAGAACGACTCGCAGAGATTATATCTGGAGAATACCTGGGTTCGATGGAAGAAGGAAGAGGAGGACTATTAGCGAATTGACTTCTACTTCTACAGATTTCTGAACATAAGAAATCCCTCAAAAGGTTTTCCGAGATACCACAGGCTAAGTTAGAATCATTCTCTACAACTTTATCAATAACAACGAGATTCTCTTCCTCTCTCATATCCATTCCGAACCAAGGATCACGAGCTGCTAATCCGGCCAATAGCCCTAAGATATGCGGAAGTATAGCGAATTCCTTAATTGTTGACTCGGTTATTAAAGGTTCCAAATACCAGTTATACAAGTGGTAAAACCTCTTCTTCAGTGTATTACTACCAATAAATGAGGGATCTGCAGGGGAAGTATCTATCAAACCATTTTTCAGAATAGCTTTTCCTATATTGTAAGGAAGTATTTCATATCCAGAACCGAATCGGATTCCGTTACCTATATACGTAACAATTGAATTTTGTCTACGTAAAGCTAATTTAATTGCACTATCGGATACAATCTTTCTTCTTCTAGAAGTAGTGATTAATAATGCTTCATTAGCAGGAGAAAATAGATCTCGTTTGCTATAACCCGTAGTTCCAGACCCAGTACCTTCGAGAAAAGAGGGATCAGCTTCTATTTCAAAGCCTTTGACACGCGAGAGAATTGACAATTCTTTTTGACGCTGACGCCTGTTAGACCCTCGGAGATTTATCAATTAGTTCGACCAATTCGGAGCTATTGAAGCTGGATCTACCTTTGCAGGTACATGAGTCGAAGCAATAACGAGATTCTTGCGAATGCAAGGATTCCTGCGCCCATTACCGATACTCCTCAATATTAGGCAGAGTAAGAATCTGGGATCGGCTTCTAATCTGTGATACAGGCGATTAACATTCAACTCATGAATGTCTTGAATCCATATCGTACAGGGAGACATCTCTTTTGCTATTGCAAAAATAAGATTCAATCGGTTTACGCTCTGTTTCGAAATGAAAGTCCCACGTACATTATTGAAATATGATCTGTTGTATAACAACTTCCTCAATGGCAGTCTCACCGACGGAAAGTAGGAATTGGATGCTATATCCCTAACTACATAAGATCGTCCAGTTTCTATGGGTCCTACTAGTGGAACTCCTTCAGATGGTAATAATCCTGATGAAAGCAAAATAGGTACGTCACGACATGGAATATTCGGAATGCCTTTTCGTCTCATTGTCGCTGAAAGGAGAATATTTCTTTCAAGGGCAAGAAGAGCCCACTTCTCCGCAGGATCCAACTCACAGATCTCGTAATTTGATAGATCATTTTGACGAATCCGAAGTAGGTATGACAAAAGATTAGATCCTTCTTCTGGGGTGGGTTCGTGATTAATCCCACCGCTCAATGAATCGTAATTGGAATTTAATTTCGATTCATACTTGGAAATAGTTTTATTTGTCACTAGATATTGAGTCAGTAATTGTTTATTAATCTTAAGGGTGTCGGAGCTTTTCCTACGAAGTATCCACGAATCTAGTTCATTTTTCACAAGGTAATAGAAGATTATATTATTTGTATAATTCAGGAATCTCTTCAGGGAATGTATCAGTAGATCTTTCGTTTACATTTACCTTGTCGAGGGAGAATACATTACCTTTTCCAGATAAAACCCACGCATTGGGTCTATTAAATATCCGGTGATATTGAAACGTTTCCACAAGTGAGGGGAATTGGAACCCGAAACAGCAGATAAATAATGCTTGAGAAATGCAAGAACAAATAATATCGAGAAAACGAGGTAGGATGGGGCATACTTATTCGAAAATCTAAAGACTGACCATCTCGAATGCGACACCTGCGTTTAGTTAGTAATTTCTTCGAAAATAGAGAGATCTATTTTAGATAATACGTTACTGATGGAATCGTTTCTGAATCTTGATCTTAGGCTTAACGATAAACAAGCTCTAGCATTACCTATATCCTCAGCAACTCTTTCCGTAATTCCGGGGAAAGTGTAATTCAAGTCATCACTTACTTTGAGTACTATTTCTGGATATATCTCTCTAATCAGATCATAAAAGTATCTCCACCAGTTAGGGGTGAAAAACCGAGGTATATATTCTCCGAATGGGCTCCATTTCTCGCAGATATTGTCTCTCCAAAAGATCCAAGAGATCTTATATTTGTTTAAATCCTTTGATAACTCATCGAAATTAATGAGATGAGATGGAAGAATAGGTTCTTTTTAGACACGTGTATCTGCAAGCCTCGTATTTTCGTACAGAACCTTCTCTCCAGTTAATCCTGTTGGAGATCTTGATGCTACACTGCTGCATAATGAGAATTTCTTTGACCAATAAAGCGTCTCAGATTCTTCTGATTCCCAAAAATAACCAATGTGTGAATCATTTTGATAGAATTGATTCCCAATAGAATCATTCCTCGAGTTTGATCTCTTCTCAATGGATCCCTCCGAATCGACTTGATCCACTCCCGAATTTTTGAGACGGGGTCGAGATCGCCAATCAGCCGATAGCTTAGAGTTTATCAATGTTCTTTCCAAGTAATTTCCATCGCTACCACATGAAGATAGAGACGAATCTCCCGTTTCGCGAGGAGATAAGTTCAACCCCGTCAGTAGTCCTCTTAGATCCGAAATAGAGTCAAGAAATCTATCTGAATGAGTTAGTGGTGGTATCGCAGATTCATCCAGATCAGATGGAGTCGATTCGGTTGTTGCGAGTATATGATCAATAGTTTCCCTTTCCGTTCGTTGCGAGGAATTGGGTAACAACGAATCAGACACTTGGGATTGAATAGATGAAGTGATATTTTTTGTATCTAAGGATCCTATTTCAAGAGATGGGATGACTTCATCACCGGAGCCCGTATACGAATTCTCTAAGATGTCAGAGTAACTACTGCTGTATCCTCCAACCAACGAATCCCTTCTTCTGATTATTGAGATAAAATCCCTTCCGGCACAGTTCAATACGGGTAAATGCGAGTAATCTATAAAGTTTGGTGTATCTACTTCATCGGAAATGGATCCCGAAATACTCCCAATATTCCTATTCGAACCTTTCCCATAATTCAAATTATCCAGAAACAGATCCCAATCCTGCCTTCCCGTAGCGGAATAAGCACCATTCGGGAGTTTTGTTCCAATACATTCGATACAGGATGATTCAACAAGAAATGGATTAACTGCGGGTTTTAGGAAGATTGAGGAGCCTACCGATTCTTCATCCATTAACAATCCGGACTCGATGAAGAAACTATCTTTTCTACCGAAGATTCTCTTGAGAAAGGATATCTTCTCATCGAGGTTGAGTGAACTCAGAAGGAAATCAAGCAGTGGATAATCTATATTGTTCAATTTATAGACAAGATAATCAATCCCATCTGTCGAAGCTTCTTCACTAATATACTTGGGAATAATGATTCGGTAAATAGATGATATATTGGTAAATTCCTTGGGATACTTGTTGTTCCTCCCAGCCGTACTACGAATAGTGATACCAATATTATTTAGTGCTAATATCGACAGATCATAGATTGATCTACCTAAGTCGGATCTTATTTCTGCGAATACTCTCTTGGAAGGGGAAAAAGACAAGTCTCTGATTGTATCAAGCCACCTGTGCACATTTGACCGAACATCTGGATATTCATCAATTGGGGAAATAATACATTCATGCAACAAACGCTCTATGTTACCCCTCCATTCCAATAATCTCTATTCAATTGCAATTCTTGTTACACCAGTAGATCCCTCGCCCCCCTCCCGGCTACCCAATTGATAGTTGATTCTGGATAGATATTCACTAGCTAATGTACAGAAATAGTCACGCGAAAAGAGCGTGTATACTGAGTAGAGAGATATTAACCTATTTCGTTCATATACCCTAACTAGAGAGTATGTTGAAGATATGTTACCTCCCTCTCCCGATTCATCTGAAAAAGTAGGATTTTCACTTCCATCAGTTCTTTCTACAGGTACATCGAAAAGGATCTCTAAACGGTTTGAAATAATCTTATCAAGATCGAAGTATGCGCCATTTTGCATCTCTGATTCCTCGTCAAGTATTCCACCAAATGATAGATCTCCTCTCGATAGAAAGGCTTTCCTAGGTTCCTCGCTACTACTACCAATTCTTACCTTACTGGAAATCAAATTCGATTTTTTAACTCTTAAAAGAAATCCAGTCAGTCGGTTTCTTGATTCATTTATTAGTTGTGAATAGGCGTGTAGAATAGAAAATTCCCCCTCATTTCCGTGGGAATCTAACCCCAATAATTGGAAGAACCACTTACGATTCTAGGAAGAATCAATACATTTATTGGAATCATTTTCTGCTATTCCCGCTACAGAAGGGGAGAAAGGATCTCCCAACAATAAAGGAGAGTCGAGTGTAAAATGCCGACAATCTCTCTCTACTTTCCATAAATGAGATATTCTTCCGATACCGAAAGACACGGAATTCTTATATCATTCTTCTGCCAAATATGTCTTAATAGGAGTTCCATCGGCGGTGGGACCCATACCTAGTTCATGTATAGATGATTCTGTTGAAAAGCCGTGACTCACCGCCTCTGGAGAATCATCAGTGGATATTGCTCTTTCCTCCGGAGAGTAACTGCCTACAAAGCCATTTCCAGATCTTTTCATTGAATCATATTCTGGATTTCTCTCCTCACTTCAACTAGATAAACAAGTATCTTCGATAGGTATCTCCTTCCCAACCTTCTGATTTCTGGAATCAGACTCATCCCTTGAGTTGCTATGAAAAGCCTCCAATTCTCTAGATGTCTCTATTTGTGAGGAGACATACTTCGAGAAACCACAGGAAATTTCTAGTAATATACTTGGTACCTCAGTGAGTAATTGATTATCCGATAGATAATCAAGTTCGATAAATCTCTTTTCTAAGAGAGATCTCGTTAGATTCAATTCGCGCTCATCCTTATTCCATGGAGAAGGACTTTGGTGACAGGAATGCCACATATAAAAATCGGCGTAATCCCGGAATAGTGTCCAACTCCCCTCGTCAATGGAATTTAACCAATCTCTTATATCGCTATAGGATAGGGATACACCATCACGAGATGACATTGTATTCTTATGGGGTGGAAATAGAGACAAATTGGAGAGACCCTTCCGCTCGGAATAGAACGGTGATTCATCTCCCTGCCGATCTACTGAATCCCTGGATTCGAGTAACATTTTGTCCCAAAAGTCCGATATTACGGGAATGAAGGAATCGCTTCTTAATGTTGCTGTTTGTAGCCAATTAACCCTTTGCTTGTCATGGATTTTCCGGAGAAGTAACGAATCAGAATCATTTTAGTAACAGTCATCCTTACGAAGTATCACATTTATATAGAATTCAAAAAACTCATTTGAATCTTCTAGATTCTTATCCCCCAGTGATTTTTCAATCCTCTCAGTCACATCTCTGGATATATTCTTGATGGGGAGTGGATCCCTCATCAGCCGGACCCTCCATCCATCTGAAACCGAAGGATCCATCGCACTATATATGGGAACTTGCGGTTCTTCCCTCGTCGAAGTTGTGGAAATATTTCCGTTTGAATCCGAATAGTAAGAATTACGTGTCTTTCCCTTTCTATCCTTTTCAGCAGGTGAGCATCTTATTGATAGAGAAAGAGGATAGAAGGATTCAACAGAATTTGTTGCTGGTTTTTTTACTACTCCACCAGTTCTATTAATTAGTTTCGCTAGATCTATAGAACCTCCTTCGATCAAATTTCTCTCACCTGAACGATGCATAGGAATTGGTATTGTTAGTAACATCAGGATTCCCGGAGTCACGCTATTACCCCGCTTCATTGAATCGCGCAGATTCCGTAAAAAGATTGAACTCAGAATTCATAAGTCAAATAATTTGATGGAGGGTTCATAACTGGAGAATAGACCAATTAGAAATTCCCCTAGATCTTGATTTTTCAATGATTCAAATGAGTAGTGGAATCCATCGGTTTCTGCTAACTTCGGAACTTCAGAGAATAAATCTGGACTTCTTACTTTTTCTTCTCCCACTTCTCTTACCTCATGATCTCTCTTCACTTTATCTATATGTGGTAGATACTACCCACCTCTCACATTCCATTATATAGATAATATCGAAAGATTCAAGGCCCAATGGAGTGAGTACTTTCGATGTGGTGATTTGTGGGTGTATTCGTACCTACCTGAAGCTGTCTCGGGAATCTCGAATTGTTGAAGAAACCTATCTATGTCTTATCTATCTCCTCATCAACTTATTTTATTCCGAGTGATAAAGACGAGTTCTCCAACCTGATGGGCGAACGACGGGGATTGAACCCGCGCGTGATGGATCCACAATCCATTGCCTTGATCCACTTGGCTACGTCCGCCCCCTACTTTCCCTATTCAGCTTTCTTAACTGGGAGAGAACAAGATCTACTAGGGTCATTCATTCGATGCGCGTACGTATTATTCGTCTATATATTAATACAAGAAAAAATATGTTAGGTGAAAAATGTATTCTCAATCTATTCCAGTGGGTACGGGACTACAAGCGTTCCGCTAATCAGAATGAGAATATCTTTGATTCCCATTCTCTGTAATCCTAGAAGGGTGTTTCAAAGATTCCCCAGAATCCAAGATTGGAAACTGATAATTGTAAGATTATGGCGAGATATTACTATTATTTCTATTCATTCCATCGGACGAATCTCCATTAAATACCAAACCTTATGCGAGGTTTGGTATTTAGTGATGCTGCACGACCAGACAGGTATTATCCGTTTACAGAAGGAGCTTCAACAGAAGCTAAGTCTAGAGGGAAATTATGAGCGTTACGTTCATGCATAACTTCCATACCTAGGTTAGCACGGTTGATGATATCAGCCCAGGTGTTAATAACACGACCTTGGCTATCAACCACGGATTGGTTGAAGTTAAAACCATTCAAGTTGAATGCCATGGTGCTGATACCCAAGGCAGTAAACCAGATGCCTACTACGGGCCAAGCGGCTAAGAAGAAGTGCAGAGAGCGAGAATTGTTAAAGCTGGCATATTGGAAGATCAAACGGCCAAAATAACCGTGAGCAGCTACGATGTTGTAGGTCTCTTCCTCTTGACCGAACTTGTAACCTGCATTAGCAGACTCATTCTCAGTAGTTTCTCTGATCAAACTAGAAGTTACCAAAGAACCATGCATAGCACTGAATAGAGAGCCGCCGAATACGCCAGCTACACCCAACATGTGGAAGGGATGCATAAGGATGTTGTGCTCAGCCTGGAAAACGATCATGAAGTTGAAAGTACCAGAAATTCCTAGGGGCATACCGTCAGAGAAACTTCCTTGACCGATTGGGTAGATCAGGAACACAGCGGTAGCAGCTGCAACGGGAGCTGAGTACGCAACAGCAATCCAAGGACGCATGCCTAAACGGAAACTAAGTTCCCACTCACGACCCATGTAGCAAGCTACACCAAGTAGGAAGTGAAGAACGATCAGTTCGTAAGGACCACCATTGTATAGCCATTCATCAACGGAAGCTGCTTCCCAGATTGGGTAGAAGTGTAAACCGATAGCTGCAGAAGTAGGAATGATAGCACCGGAGATAATGTTGTTTCCGTATAGCAAAGAACCGGAGACAGGCTCACGAATACCATCGATATCTACAGGGGGAGCTGCGATGAAAGCAATGATGAATACAGAGGTTGCGGTTAATAAGGTGGGAATCATTAAGACACCGAACCATCCGATGTAAAGACGGTTTTCAGTGCTGGTGATCCAGTCGCAGAAGCGACCCCATAGGCTTGCGCTTTCGCGTCTTTCTAAAGTTGCGGTCGTGGTAATTTTTGGTTTTCGAAACGATTGGTGATTACCCAAGCTGATGAGCCTGTTGATCCATAGTATATCACAGAATCCCACCTGTGTCAACTAATCTAATATTGATTGAATATCCGAAGAAACGGGAAGACTTCCCTTTGTTTTCGCACGATACTTCTTCAAACCTTGACTCTCTTTTCAGACGCATTTCCCTTTTATTATCATAAACCACGGGAAAGTCAACGTTAGTTCGGCTCCTCGAGTACATCATGGGAGATGCCAGCTTTGCCTTAGATGTACTACGACTCAATCATCGATTCGAGGTGAGGGACATACAGGATAAATATCTGCTGGCGTTGCCTGACATCCCCCCCCCCCCCCGAGGTGAGTAGTCCGCCCCAGGCGGAGATAGTTGAGAATGGTGGGAGTCGCGGGGATGCGGGCAGTGCCAATCATGTCGATCATGTCGATTGTGTCGATTGTGTCGATCATTCTAGTCATGTCGATCATGTCGATCATGTTGATTGCGTCGATTGCGTCGATCACTTTGGTCATGTCGATCATGTTGATCATGTCGATGATGTTATGGACTTTACGATTCGACACTAGTCTTTCTCTTTTTCATGAGGTACTATACCAGTGACAAAATTTCCCCTATGACTTGGATATTCTTTCTCCCATTATTTAATTTCTGCTTATCCATATGCTTCTGGCGTATCTTGATTCCTAATACCCTGCGCTCCGGAGTAGAAGGTTTCAATCCACCAATAAGAGGTTGTGGATTGAAACGAACCCGGAACTAACGGAAATGGGCAAAAGCCTTATTAGCTTCTGCCACCTTGTGAGTCTCCTCCTTCTTCCGTACAGCACTACCAGAATTTCTGGCAGCATCCATTAATTCATCACTTGATCTTAAAGCCATACTTCGACCTGAACGTTTTCGACACGCGATCAATAACCATCGGATAGCCAAAGCTCTTCCTTCTGCAGGTACTACTTCAACGGGGACTCGATAAGTCGATCCACCTACACGTTTGGATTCTGTTACTATATCGGGAGTTACCCTACGTATTGCTTGTCGCGGGACAGACAGTGGATTCTTATTCGTCTTTTCCTTAATCCGCTTCATAGCCTGATAGAGAATCTGATAAGCCAATGATTTCTTGCCATCTTTAAGAATACGATCAACCAACATGTTTACTAATCGATTACGATAAATCGGATCCGATTCTATATTTTTCTTTTTGTTCGCTACATTGCTCCGGTGTAACATGAGTTTACAGATATGTCGGATTCCGATTCTATCTCGACTGTATCTTAGAATCTTATTTGGGCTTTTTCACTCCATATTGTAGGGTGGATCCGCCGGTTAGTCGAGGATCTCCCCCCAAACTGCACGTGCGACTTTCATCGAATGCAGCTTTCCATATGATTGAATAGAAAGTCTTGAAGTAAGTTCGGGTTACTTCAATGAATCATATTTACTCATTAGGCATTGAGTATCCGTTTCCTCTTCATCATCCCACGAATAGGAGAAGGGAAATCCCGTATTTCATTTATCTCACCAAGAATGTCCGTGGGTTTATTGATCCAATTACCAAATGTTCACAAAACCTCCACTGAATCTCCATAATCGTAGTCCGAACTCGTTCTGAGAGAGAGAAGACATTCGAAGATTTTCCAAATAAATGGGAGTCCGGGTAAGACTCAACTTACTGGAATGCAATACCCTGGACACCGAGTTGTTTCACACGAATAAGATAATAATCAATCTCCGTAATAGCAGGCTTCGGTCCCCTGGCAACATTCCCACTATCGGGTCGGCTATGCATTTGACATATCAGAACAACCGATACGGAATCATTGCGATGATACAAGTTACGACAATGTTCTGCAACGCACTGGAACGCCCCTTCTTACGATCCTTTACTCCTACAGCATCTAAAGTTCCTCTAACGATATGATATCTTACACCAGGTAGGTCCTTCACCCTCCCGCCTCTCACAAGGACCACGGAATGTTCTTGCAAATTATGGCCAATACCTGGTATGTAAGCCGTTATCTCGAACTTGGAGGTTAATCGAACTCTGGCGACTTTCCGTAGGGCAGAGTTAGGTTTTTTTGGTGTAGTTGTGGAATAGTTGACAGATGAGTCAGTTTCAGTGTCACTCTACAGAACCGTACGTGAGATTCTCACCTCATACGGCTCCTCGTCATTCAATTAATACTAAGAATAGAAGTACGAAATACCTTTCGGTTGTTACCCGATACAAGAGGATTCACAAAATAATTTTGATATTCCATTCTTTCATTTTCAACTCCCTCCTGTGTGTTTGCCTCTACCTCCTCCCTATCCCCCAAATCGATTCGCTAGTCTACTTACTTCAGTGTCATTAATATTCTTAAGAAGTAGTAAGGAGAAGGAGATTCTGTTCCTACTTCAACTTCCCCAGAAGTAAATAGGTATTCACCGTAGTATCTATTTCCTGCTTCGATACTACCGATATAGACTTGGG
>NW_028239700.1:0-25000 GCF_047967505.1 Dipteris shenzhenensis | reverse complement strand
CAGAAATTCTGGTAGTGCTGTACGGAAGAAGGAGGAGACTCACAAGGTGGCAGAAGCTAATAAGGCTTTTGCCCATTTCCGTTAGTTCCGGGTTCGTTTCAATCCACAACCTCTTATTGGTGGATTGAAACCTTCTACTCCGGAGCGCAGGGTATTAGGAATCAAGATACGCCAGAAGCATATGGATAAGCAGAAATTAAATAATGGGAGAAAGAATATCCAAGTCATAGGGGAAATTTTGTCACTGGTATAGTACCTCATGAAAAAGAGAAAGACTAGTGTCGAATCGTAAAGTCCATAACATCATCGACATGATCAACATGATCGACATGACCAAAGTGATCGACGCAATCGACGCAATCAACATGATCGACATGATCGACATGACTAGAATGATCGACACAATCGACACAATCGACATGATCGACATGATTGGCACTGCCCGCATCCCCGCGACTCCCACCATTCTCAACTATCTCCGCCTGGGGCGGACTACTCACCTCGGGGGGGGGGGGGGATGTCAGGCAACGCCAGCAGATATTTATCCTGTATGTCCCTCACCTCGAATCGATGATTGAGTCGTAGTACATCTAAGGCAAAGCTGGCATCTCCCATGATGTACTCGAGGAGCCGAACTAACGTTGACTTTCCCGTGGTTTATGATAATAAAAGGGAAATGCGTCTGAAAAGAGAGTCAAGGTTTGAAGAAGTATCGTGCGAAAACAAAGGGAAGTCTTCCCGTTTCTTCGGATATTCAATCAATATTAGATTAGTTGACACAGGTGGGATTCTGTGATATACTATGGATCAACAGGCTCATCAGCTTGGGTAATCACCAATCGTTTCGAAAACCAAAAATTACCACGACCGCAACTTTAGAAAGACGCGAAAGCGCAAGCCTATGGGGTCGCTTCTGCGACTGGATCACCAGCACTGAAAACCGTCTTTACATCGGATGGTTCGGTGTCTTAATGATTCCCACCTTATTAACCGCAACCTCTGTATTCATCATTGCTTTCATCGCAGCTCCCCCTGTAGATATCGATGGTATTCGTGAGCCTGTCTCCGGTTCTTTGCTATACGGAAACAACATTATCTCCGGTGCTATCATTCCTACTTCTGCAGCTATCGGTTTACACTTCTACCCAATCTGGGAAGCAGCTTCCGTTGATGAATGGCTATACAATGGTGGTCCTTACGAACTGATCGTTCTTCACTTCCTACTTGGTGTAGCTTGCTACATGGGTCGTGAGTGGGAACTTAGTTTCCGTTTAGGCATGCGTCCTTGGATTGCTGTTGCGTACTCAGCTCCCGTTGCAGCTGCTACCGCTGTGTTCCTGATCTACCCAATCGGTCAAGGAAGTTTCTCTGACGGTATGCCCCTAGGAATTTCTGGTACTTTCAACTTCATGATCGTTTTCCAGGCTGAGCACAACATCCTTATGCATCCCTTCCACATGTTGGGTGTAGCTGGCGTATTCGGCGGCTCTCTATTCAGTGCTATGCATGGTTCTTTGGTAACTTCTAGTTTGATCAGAGAAACTACTGAGAATGAGTCTGCTAATGCAGGTTACAAGTTCGGTCAAGAGGAAGAGACCTACAACATCGTAGCTGCTCACGGTTATTTTGGCCGTTTGATCTTCCAATATGCCAGCTTTAACAATTCTCGCTCTCTGCACTTCTTCTTAGCCGCTTGGCCCGTAGTAGGCATCTGGTTTACTGCCTTGGGTATCAGCACCATGGCATTCAACTTGAATGGTTTTAACTTCAACCAATCCGTGGTTGATAGCCAAGGTCGTGTTATTAACACCTGGGCTGATATCATCAACCGTGCTAACCTAGGTATGGAAGTTATGCATGAACGTAACGCTCATAATTTCCCTCTAGACTTAGCTTCTGTTGAAGCTCCTTCTGTAAACGGATAATACCTGTCTGGTCGTGCAGCATCACTAAATACCAAACCTCGCATAAGGTTTGGTATTTAATGGAGATTCGTCCGATGGAATGAATAGAAATAATAGTAATATCTCGCCATAATCTTACAATTATCAGTTTCCAATCTTGGATTCTGGGGAATCTTTGAAACACCCTTCTAGGATTACAGAGAATGGGAATCAAAGATATTCTCATTCTGATTAGCGGAACGCTTGTAGTCCCGTACCCACTGGAATAGATTGAGAATACATTTTTCACCTAACATATTTTTTCTTGTATTAATATATAGACGAATAATACGTACGCGCATCGAATGAATGACCCTAGTAGATCTTGTTCTCTCCCAGTTAAGAAAGCTGAATAGGGAAAGTAGGGGGCGGACGTAGCCAAGTGGATCAAGGCAATGGATTGTGGATCCATCACGCGCGGGTTCAATCCCCGTCGTTCGCCCATCAGGTTGGAGAACTCGTCTTTATCACTCGGAATAAAATAAGTTGATGAGGAGATAGATAAGACATAGATAGGTTTCTTCAACAATTCGAGATTCCCGAGACAGCTTCAGGTAGGTACGAATACACCCACAAATCACCACATCGAAAGTACTCACTCCATTGGGCCTTGAATCTTTCGATATTATCTATATAATGGAATGTGAGAGGTGGGTAGTATCTACCACATATAGATAAAGTGAAGAGAGATCATGAGGTAAGAGAAGTGGGAGAAGAAAAAGTAAGAAGTCCAGATTTATTCTCTGAAGTTCCGAAGTTAGCAGAAACCGATGGATTCCACTACTCATTTGAATCATTGAAAAATCAAGATCTAGGGGAATTTCTAATTGGTCTATTCTCCAGTTATGAACCCTCCATCAAATTATTTGACTTATGAATTCTGAGTTCAATCTTTTTACGGAATCTGCGCGATTCAATGAAGCGGGGTAATAGCGTGACTCCGGGAATCCTGATGTTACTAACAATACCAATTCCTATGCATCGTTCAGGTGAGAGAAATTTGATCGAAGGAGGTTCTATAGATCTAGCGAAACTAATTAATAGAACTGGTGGAGTAGTAAAAAAACCAGCAACAAATTCTGTTGAATCCTTCTATCCTCTTTCTCTATCAATAAGATGCTCACCTGCTGAAAAGGATAGAAAGGGAAAGACACGTAATTCTTACTATTCGGATTCAAACGGAAATATTTCCACAACTTCGACGAGGGAAGAACCGCAAGTTCCCATATATAGTGCGATGGATCCTTCGGTTTCAGATGGATGGAGGGTCCGGCTGATGAGGGATCCACTCCCCATCAAGAATATATCCAGAGATGTGACTGAGAGGATTGAAAAATCACTGGGGGATAAGAATCTAGAAGATTCAAATGAGTTTTTTGAATTCTATATAAATGTGATACTTCGTAAGGATGACTGTTACTAAAATGATTCTGATTCGTTACTTCTCCGGAAAATCCATGACAAGCAAAGGGTTAATTGGCTACAAACAGCAACATTAAGAAGCGATTCCTTCATTCCCGTAATATCGGACTTTTGGGACAAAATGTTACTCGAATCCAGGGATTCAGTAGATCGGCAGGGAGATGAATCACCGTTCTATTCCGAGCGGAAGGGTCTCTCCAATTTGTCTCTATTTCCACCCCATAAGAATACAATGTCATCTCGTGATGGTGTATCCCTATCCTATAGCGATATAAGAGATTGGTTAAATTCCATTGACGAGGGGAGTTGGACACTATTCCGGGATTACGCCGATTTTTATATGTGGCATTCCTGTCACCAAAGTCCTTCTCCATGGAATAAGGATGAGCGCGAATTGAATCTAACGAGATCTCTCTTAGAAAAGAGATTTATCGAACTTGATTATCTATCGGATAATCAATTACTCACTGAGGTACCAAGTATATTACTATAAATTTCCTGTGGTTTCTCGAAGTATGTCTCCTCACAAATAGAGACATCTAGAGAATTGGAGGCTTTTCATAGCAACTCAAGGGATGAGTCTGATTCCAGAAATCAGAAGGTTGGGAAGGAGATACCTATCGAAGATACTTGTTTATCTAGTTGAAGTGAGGAGAGAAATCCAGAATATGATTCAATGAAAAGATCTGGAAATGGCTTTGTAGGCAGTTACTCTCCGGAGGAAAGAGCAATATCCACTGATGATTCTCCAGAGGCGGTGAGTCACGGCTTTTCAACAGAATCATCTATACATGAACTAGGTATGGGTCCCACCGCCGATGGAACTCCTATTAAGACATATTTGGCAGAAGAATGATATAAGAATTCCGTGTCTTTCGGTATCGGAAGAATATCTCATTTATGGAAAGTAGAGAGAGATTGTCGGCATTTTACACTCGACTCTCCTTTATTGTTGGGAGATCCTTTCTCCCCTTCTGTAGCGGGAATAGCAGAAAATGATTCCAATAAATGTATTGATTCTTCCTAGAATCGTAAGTGGTTCTTCCAATTATTGGGGTTAGATTCCCACGGAAATGAGGGGGAATTTTCTATTCTACACGCCTATTCACAACTAATAAATGAATCAAGAAACCGACTGACTGGATTTCTTTTAAGAGTTAAAAAATCGAATTTGATTTCCAGTAAGGTAAGAATTGGTAGTAGTAGCGAGGAACCTAGGAAAGCCTTTCTATCGAGAGGAGATCTATCATTTGGTGGAATACTTGACGAGGAATCAGAGATGCAAAATGGCGCATACTTCGATCTTGATAAGATTATTTCAAACCGTTTAGAGATCCTTTTCGATGTACCTGTAGAAAGAACTGATGGAAGTGAAAATCCTACTTTTTCAGATGAATCGGGAGAGGGAGGTAACATATCTTCAACATACTCTCTAGTTAGGGTATATGAACGAAATAGGTTAATATCTCTCTACTCAGTATACACGCTCTTTTCGCGTGACTATTTCTGTACATTAGCTAGTGAATATCTATCCAGAATCAACTATCAATTGGGTAGCCGGGAGGGGGGCGAGGGATCTACTGGTGTAACAAGAATTGCAATTGAATAGAGATTATTGGAATGGAGGGGTAACATAGAGCGTTTGTTGCATGAATGTATTATTTCCCCAATTGATGAATATCCAGATGTTCGGTCAAATGTGCACAGGTGGCTTGATACAATCAGAGACTTGTCTTTTTCCCCTTCCAAGAGAGTATTCGCAGAAATAAGATCCGACTTAGGTAGATCAATCTATGATCTGTCGATATTAGCACTAAATAATATTGGTATCACTATTCGTAGTACGGCTGGGAGGAACAACAAGTATCCCAAGGAATTTACCAATATATCATCTATTTACCGAATCATTATTCCCAAGTATATTAGTGAAGAAGCTTCGACAGATGGGATTGATTATCTTGTCTATAAATTGAACAATATAGATTATCCACTGCTTGATTTCCTTCTGAGTTCACTCAACCTCGATGAGAGATATCCTTTCTCAAGAGAATCTTCGGTAGAAAAGATAGTTTCTTCATCGAGTCCGGATTGTTAATGGATGAAGAATCGGTAGGCTCCTCAATCTTCCTAAAACCCGCAGTTAATCCATTTCTTGTTGAATCATCCTGTATCGAATGTATTGGAACAAAACTCCCGAATGGTGCTTATTCCGCTACGGGAAGGCAGGATTGGGATCTGTTTCTGG
The DNA here is from genome assembly GCF_047967505.1 of Dipteris shenzhenensis. Lineage (NCBI taxonomy): Eukaryota > Viridiplantae > Streptophyta > Polypodiopsida > Gleicheniales > Dipteridaceae > Dipteris > Dipteris shenzhenensis. The sequence goes on along the minus strand of NW_028239700.1, from coordinate 19,390 downwards.
ATAATTTGAATTATGGGAAAGGTTCGAATAGGAATATTGGGAGTATTTCGGGATCCATTTCCGATGAAGTAGATACACCAAACTTTATAGATTACTCGCATTTACCCGTATTGAACTGTGCCGGAAGGGATTTTATCTCAATAATCAGAAGAAGGGATTCGTTGGTTGGAGGATACAGCAGTAGTTACTCTGACATCTTAGAGAATTCGTATACGGGCTCCGGTGATGAAGTCATCCCATCTCTTGAAATAGGATCCTTAGATACAAAAAATATCACTTCATCTATTCAATCCCAAGTGTCTGATTCGTTGTTACCCAATTCCTCGCAACGAACGGAAAGGGAAACTATTGATCATATACTCGCAACAACCGAATCGACTCCATCTGATCTGGATGAATCTGCGATACCACCACTAACTCATTCAGATAGATTTCTTGACTCTATTTCGGATCTAAGAGGACTACTGACGGGGTTGAACTTATCTCCTCGCGAAACGGGAGATTCGTCTCTATCTTCATGTGGTAGCGATGGAAATTACTTGGAAAGAACATTGATAAACTCTAAGCTATCGGCTGATTGGCGATCTCGACCCCGTCTCAAAAATTCGGGAGTGGATCAAGTCGATTCGGAGGGATCCATTGAGAAGAGATCAAACTCGAGGAATGATTCTATTGGGAATCAATTCTATCAAAATGATTCACACATTGGTTATTTTTGGGAATCAGAAGAATCTGAGACGCTTTATTGGTCAAAGAAATTCTCATTATGCAGCAGTGTAGCATCAAGATCTCCAACAGGATTAACTGGAGAGAAGGTTCTGTACGAAAATACGAGGCTTGCAGATACACGTGTCTAAAAAGAACCTATTCTTCCATCTCATCTCATTAATTTCGATGAGTTATCAAAGGATTTAAACAAATATAAGATCTCTTGGATCTTTTGGAGAGACAATATCTGCGAGAAATGGAGCCCATTCGGAGAATATATACCTCGGTTTTTCACCCCTAACTGGTGGAGATACTTTTATGATCTGATTAGAGAGATATATCCAGAAATAGTACTCAAAGTAAGTGATGACTTGAATTACACTTTCCCCGGAATTACGGAAAGAGTTGCTGAGGATATAGGTAATGCTAGAGCTTGTTTATCGTTAAGCCTAAGATCAAGATTCAGAAACGATTCCATCAGTAACGTATTATCTAAAATAGATCTCTCTATTTTCGAAGAAATTACTAACTAAACGCAGGTGTCGCATTCGAGATGGTCAGTCTTTAGATTTTCGAATAAGTATGCCCCATCCTACCTCGTTTTCTCGATATTATTTGTTCTTGCATTTCTCAAGCATTATTTATCTGCTGTTTCGGGTTCCAATTCCCCTCACTTGTGGAAACGTTTCAATATCACCGGATATTTAATAGACCCAATGCGTGGGTTTTATCTGGAAAAGGTAATGTATTCTCCCTCGACAAGGTAAATGTAAACGAAAGATCTACTGATACATTCCCTGAAGAGATTCCTGAATTATACAAATAATATAATCTTCTATTACCTTGTGAAAAATGAACTAGATTCGTGGATACTTCGTAGGAAAAGCTCCGACACCCTTAAGATTAATAAACAATTACTGACTCAATATCTAGTGACAAATAAAACTATTTCCAAGTATGAATCGAAATTAAATTCCAATTACGATTCATTGAGCGGTGGGATTAATCACGAACCCACCCCAGAAGAAGGATCTAATCTTTTGTCATACCTACTTCGGATTCGTCAAAATGATCTATCAAATTACGAGATCTGTGAGTTGGATCCTGCGGAGAAGTGGGCTCTTCTTGCCCTTGAAAGAAATATTCTCCTTTCAGCGACAATGAGACGAAAAGGCATTCCGAATATTCCATGTCGTGACGTACCTATTTTGCTTTCATCAGGATTATTACCATCTGAAGGAGTTCCACTAGTAGGACCCATAGAAACTGGACGATCTTATGTAGTTAGGGATATAGCATCCAATTCCTACTTTCCGTCGGTGAGACTGCCATTGAGGAAGTTGTTATACAACAGATCATATTTCAATAATGTACGTGGGACTTTCATTTCGAAACAGAGCGTAAACCGATTGAATCTTATTTTTGCAATAGCAAAAGAGATGTCTCCCTGTACGATATGGATTCAAGACATTCATGAGTTGAATGTTAATCGCCTGTATCACAGATTAGAAGCCGATCCCAGATTCTTACTCTGCCTAATATTGAGGAGTATCGGTAATGGGCGCAGGAATCCTTGCATTCGCAAGAATCTCGTTATTGCTTCGACTCATGTACCTGCAAAGGTAGATCCAGCTTCAATAGCTCCGAATTGGTCGAACTAATTGATAAATCTCCGAGGGTCTAACAGGCGTCAGCGTCAAAAAGAATTGTCAATTCTCTCGCGTGTCAAAGGCTTTGAAATAGAAGCTGATCCCTCTTTTCTCGAAGGTACTGGGTCTGGAACTACGGGTTATAGCAAACGAGATCTATTTTCTCCTGCTAATGAAGCATTATTAATCACTACTTCTAGAAGAAGAAAGATTGTATCCGATAGTGCAATTAAATTAGCTTTACGTAGACAAAATTCAATTGTTACGTATATAGGTAACGGAATCCGATTCGGTTCTGGATATGAAATACTTCCTTACAATATAGGAAAAGCTATTCTGAAAAATGGTTTGATAGATACTTCCCCTGCAGATCCCTCATTTATTGGTAGTAATACACTGAAGAAGAGGTTTTACCACTTGTATAACTGGTATTTGGAACCTTTAATAACCGAGTCAACAATTAAGGAATTCGCTATACTTCCGCATATCTTAGGGCTATTGGCCGGATTAGCAGCTCGTGATCCTTGGTTCGGAATGGATATGAGAGAGGAAGAGAATCTCGTTGTTATTGATAAAGTTGTAGAGAATGATTCTAACTTAGCCTGTGGTATCTCGGAAAACCTTTTGAGGGATTTCTTATGTTCAGAAATCTGTAGAAGTAGAAGTCAATTCGCTAATAGTCCTCCTCTTCCTTCTTCCATCGAACCCAGGTATTCTCCAGATATAATCTCTGCGAGTCGTTCTTATAAATCTACAAAGAAGGGGGTGTCTAAGATTCCAACTGATTCTGAAATGGAACAGTCGAGTGAAGTAGACTCGATTCCGAAGGAAGTGTCGCGTGGGATTACTTGGTCCCCCAAATTTTGGCGTTTTGGTTTCATGCGAAGTGGCAGTTATGAATCGATAAGAGTATTATCCGAATCGAATAATTTGTATAATTCGATCTTTTTTCATCGGAATCAGGATCAAATCCCCCAACGGGATTTCGAATTGAATAAGATTAAGTCTAGTGGAAAGAAATCGCATAAGAGAAAAGGATATCTTTTCAGTTACAAGAGAGCCTCGGGTAAATCGAGACAAAGAGACATTAAAAGATTAGAAAATTAATTGGATAATCTATCATTACGCGAGCAATTTCTTGAATTAGGAATCCCCAACTCATCTAATCAATACGAAACGCAATGTAATCGATCCGATGAACCAATTCTATTCCTGGGGGGGCGCTTCACCTGGGATCCCATGCTTCTATCTCAGCCGGATCATAACATTCCCTCTTCACGTCATAGTTTATTAGCGAAACAAGAACTGGTACGGAGGCTTTATGTTACTTACGGTACGAGGAGGGAGCGCGAGAAACATTTCTCAAATGAAAAGATTAGAAATTTCTTTCTTCTTCGTGGATATGACCGGAAATCGATAACTGAATTATCTACCAAGCGGTGGAAGAATTTCCCTTCGGGTGAAGAACGACACTTTGAATACGTCAAAGAAACCTAATTCATGCATATATATTTGCAATACCCGCAGATATTTGTTCCTATTCACTCGTATCAAAGCATTCCAATGGAAGATTTGCAAGAGCGATTCCTTCGTTTCAGGCTTATGGTTCATAGAGATAGATGGATGAGACGGAATCGTCACTCATCCAAAGATTTTCTCATTCATAACATGTTGTTTGAAAGTTACCACTACCTATTCAATCTATTTCGATTTAGTGGGACGTCACCGGATCGAATAACAAGACAATTATTGAATGGGAATTCGATATCGCATCATAAAATCTCGGATATTCTTGACTCAGTCTGGATCCCTAGCAATATATAGGGCTATTCAGGATTCGAATTGGTGAAAGGAAGATACATCTTTTCCCCTTACTGATGCAATAACTTCTGCTTATAGAATTCCGGATAATTACTAAGTTATAGATCACCTTCGGAGTCTTCCTATTCGGGAGATGGAAGCAACATTCGAAATCAAGAAGGAGTAGGAATCTCTTATATGGAAAATGTAGGAAGTAGTTCGTAGAGGACGTAGTAGTTTTCCAACATCCTTATCGGAACAAATCCTTGATGAAGATGTCGATCCATTCTGTTTGAGATTCTCCGGAGATTCAATTTCTCGGTGATCAACGGTAATATGGGGAGGAAGGAGGGGCATTCCCCTCATTCATCTTTACATTCCAAAAATTCATTCTAAAGTTTGGATTTTCCCGTATCCAACTAGATAATCAGGATTTCAAGTCCTTTCCATTGTTTCCATTGGAAGGGCTCTAAGGACCCCGGGTCCTTAGGGGATGGACCATCTAACCGAATCCCAAAATTTTAGTTCATTCAAATTCACTAATAGGGATTCTTGGTGACATCCTAACTAATGCCCCGACTAACTACTAGGATTTCTGGTCCTAGTCCAGATACTGGGGTCTCGTGACGCAGTTTCATCACACTCTAATTGGCTACTACGACTTTCAGTCCCACCTCAGGTACTAGGATTTTTAGTCCCCTCGAAGGATTTCAAGTCCCCCGTCTTCTTCAAGGATTTCCAGTCCTGTCTTCTTCAAGGATTTGAAGTCCCCTGATAAGGATTTCTAGTCCCGTTGAAAGACCTACTTGGATCTCCTCGAATCTCGGGATTCTGAGTCCCAGCCTCACTTGAGAAAGAAGCAGAAGGTGTTTCCTATTCGATACCTAATACTTCATATCCAAATCCCCGGACGGCGGAGAATTCTGGTCTCAATAATCAACAATCGGAGGATTTGCATCCCCATGTTTGAGGGTTGGGCACTGGAAAGACCAGAATCCTCCGAGGATTTTTCTTCCTATTGGGAGTTTGGGAGGCACCGGAGAGACCACTTGTCTCTCGAATCGAGGAGGTATTTCGAGTGCTCATTTGGGAGATAAGCAAATCAATTGAATGTGAATCTTTAGTGGTAGAGAGAATAAATCTTTGATAAATCTTTTAGTATATAAGGGTTCGATCTGAATAAGGGTACGAGACCTTCTGCCCCGAGGAAGTATTTCGAGTGCTCATTTGGGAGATAAGCAAATCAATTGAATGTGAATCTTTAGTGGTAGAGAGGATAAATCTTTGATAAAGCTTTTAGTAGATAAGGGTTCGATCTGAATAAGTGTACGAGACCTCCTACCCCGAGGAGGTACTCATTTGGGAGATAAGCAAATCAATTGAATGTGAATCTCTAGTGGTAGAGAGGATAAATCTTTGATAAACCTTTGAATAGATAAGGGTTCGATCTGAATAAGGGTACGAGACCTCCTACCCCGAGGAGGTACTCATTTGGGAGATAAGCAAATCAATTGAATGTGAATCTCTAGTGGTAGAGAGAATAAATCTTTGATAAACCTTTGATAAAGCTTTTAGTAGATAAGGGTTCGATCTGAATAAGGGTACGAGACCTTCTGCCCCGAGGAGGATTCGGACCTCCACGCTCTTCAGCACCAAATTTTGAATCTGGCGTGTCTACCATTTCACCATCGAGGCTCTACTCCTTATTCCTTACCTTTTTACTTCCCACCACCCCATCTTTCTCTATGGATGGGGTCCGGAATATGTTTCTATCAATTCGATCCTAGTCCCTCATCAAAAGCAACCCTTTACTTATTTTTCCCAATCTTATTTCTTCGTCTCTCTATATCGAAAAGGATTTCCAGTCCCCTGGAGGGACTTCTAGTCCCCCTGCTGAAGGATTTATAGTTCTCTCCAAGGATTTTCAGTCCTCCTGTTGAAGGATTTCCAGTCCCCGGGAAGAAAAAAGGATCCATAAATTTGTTCTGTATCGATTCCATCCCAGCTCCTCGTCAAGAGCAAACCCTTTCTCCTCCTCTACCGATCCTGTTTCTTCGTCTCTCTCCATCTATAAGGATTTGAAGTCCTGTCTTATTCAAGGATTTCCAGTCCTCTTCAGGGATTTCAAGTCCCCCGTCTTATCCAAGGATTTATAGTCCTCTTCAGGGATTTCAAGTCCCCTGTCTTATCCAAGGATTTATAGTCCTCTTCAGGGATTTCAAGTCCCCTGTCTTATCCAAGGATTTATAGTCCTCTTCAGGGATTTCAAGTCCCCTGTCTTATCCAAGGATTTATAGTCCTCTTCAGGGATTTCAAGTCCCCTGTCTTATCCAAGGATTTGAAGTCCTCTTAAGGGATTTCAAGTCCCCTGTCTTATTCAAGGATTTCCAGTCCTGTCTTATCCAAGGATTTATAGTCCTCTTAAGGGATTTCAAGTCCCCCGTACTCTTCAGGGATTTCAAGTCCCCCGTACTCTTAAGGGATTTCAAGTCCCCCGTACTCTTAAGGGATTTCAAGTCCCCCGTACTCTTAAGGGATTTCAAGTCCCCTGTCTTATCCAAGGATTTCCAGTCCCCTGAGAAGGATTTCAAGTCCCCCGCCCCCGATAAGGATTTCAAGTCCCCCGCCCCCGATAAGGATTTCAAGTCCCCCGATAAGGATTTGAAGTCCTCTTCAAGGATTTTCAGTCCCCTGAGAAGGATTTCGAGTCCTTTGAGAAGGATTTGAAGTCCCCTGAGAAGGATTTCAAGTCCCCTTTCTTCTTTAAGGATTTGAAGTCCTCTTCAAGGATTTTCAGTCCCCTGAAGAGGATTTCAAGTCCCCTGTCTTCTTTCTTTAAGGATTTGAAGTCCTCTTCAAGGATTTTCAGTCCCCTGAAGAGGATTTCAAGTCCCTTTTCTTCTTTAAGGATTTGAAGTCCTCTTCAAGGATTGTCAGTTCCCTGAAGAGGATTTCAAGTCCCTTTTCTTCTTTAAGGATTTGAAGTCCTCTTCAAGGATTGTCAGTTCCCTGAAGAGGATTTCAAGTCCCTTTTCTTCTTTAAGGATTTGAAGTCCTCTTCAAGGATTGTCAGTTCCCTGAAGAGGATTTCAAGTCCCCTGTCTTCTTTAAGGATTTGAAGTCCTCTTCAAGGATTTTCCGTCCACTGAAAAGGATTTCAAGTCCAAGGATTTCCAGTCCCCTGGAAGGGTCTATGAATCGGACTAGATACATTATACAAAATCAAACCGTCAAATGCAAGACCTAATTCTCCTTGTTATCTATCACTCTCGCTCGGATCTCCCTCAGTGAGGGAGATTTGACGATCGAGAAGGATTTCAAGTCCAAGGAAGATTTTCAGTCCCCTCGAAAGGATCTATGAATTCGACCCATTTCTATTATAGCTAAGAAAACTGTCGAGCGCAAGACCTAATTTTCCTTGTTATCTATCAATCTCGATCGGATCTCCCTCAGTGAGGGAGATTTGACGAGAAAGATCTCAATTCCAAAGATTTTGAGTCCCCTCGAAAGGGTCTATGAATTCGACCCATTTCTATTATAGCTAAGAAAACTGTCGATTGCAAGACCTAATTTTCCTTGTTATCTATCAATCTCGTTTTGAGATCCCTCGGTCTCAGTAGAGGGAGACTTTGACGAGAAAGATTTCAAGTCCAAGGAAGATTTTGAGTCCCCTCGAAAGGGTCTATGAATTCGACCCATTTCTATTGTAACTCAGAATGCCGTCGATTGCAAGACCTAATTTTCCTTGTTATCTATCAATCTCGATCGGATCTCCCTCAGTGAGGGAGATTTGACGAGAAAGATCTCAATTCCAAAGATTTTCAGTCCCCTCGAAAGGATCTATGAATTCGACCCATTTCTATTGTAACACAGAATGCCGTAGAGCGCAAGACCTAATTTCTTGGATTTGATTTCAATTCCAGGGGACCGCCATGGGCCTTAATTTGTTATCGCTGCAAAATCGTCCTGACGATAAGGAGTCGATTCCAAGTTAAGGGATTTAACGTCCCCTGGACTAACTATGAATCATAGATGTACTATCAAAGTCCAGAGGATTGTCGCTGCAAAATTGCCCCTGTCCAAGAATTTACAGTTCACTAGGAAATCATAGCTAGATCAATTATAGCTAAGAAAACTGTCGATTGCAAGACCTAATTTTCCTTGTTATCTATCAATCTCGATCGGATCTCCCTCAGTGAGGGAGATTTGACGAGAAAGATCTCAATTCCAAAGATTTTGAGTCCCCTCGAAAGGATCTATGAATTCGACCCATTTCTATTGTAACTCAGAATGCCGTCGATTGCAAGACCTAATTTTCCTTGTTATCTATCACTCTCGTTTTGAGATCCCTCGGTCTCAGTAGAGGGAGATTTGACGAGAAAGATTTCAAGTCCAAAGATTTTGAGTCCCCTCGAAAGGATTTCTGAATTTGATCCATTGATAGTGTACATCAGAATGCCGTCGAGCGCAACCCCCGTTTCTATTAAATTGAAAGAATCTGCGGCGGAAAGAAGAATTGGTCTCTTTTGCTTTCTTCTAGAAGTCTGAAGGCAACCCCGCCTTGAACGTACAGGTATCGGATGAAATGACTTATCCATTAGACGAAATTGGAGCATGGAATTCATCGGGAAGCGACCTGAATTGCTACGGAGCAGAAGACTGGGGGTGTGAACCGAATCATTTACACAACCGCTCCCATATGGGAATCACTTAGTCGCATGTACCATTAGGAGGGTTCAATCCTTGTAGTACTGCAAAGGATTGAACAATATTATGGATACCATCAGGAAATACTTATATCTCCTCCGGAAGAGACGAATGATCATTGGGAGGCGCGTGATCATTTCTCCGACACTGTTTCATCACCAATTACGGAAATGGACTAGTTGGAGCGACGGAAGTGGCTTTGGATACAAATCATTCAGAAAGATTCCATTATTTCATGTGACAACTCAAAATAGGTCTGGAATGAGGTATTCCGTGTAATCTCGATGATGGGATCCATTGATATACCCAGTAGAGTTGATGCTGGTACACGAACAATCATAGCTATTTCAATGGAACTCTTCGAAATCGAAGTAGATGGAGAAACTAATGGATCCTGTATGTAAATTGTTGATGTGTCACCCCCTTCGGTGAACATTAATTTAATTATCTTCGGATAGTGATATATAGAAATGACACTTGTAATGGGAGCTACCAGAACTAATGGGTACGAGCCAGCTTTCCATCCATGCCAGAAGGGGTAGGGTTTACCGGAAAAACCTGCTAATGGAGGGATACCCCCTGGGGATGGTAAACGTATAACTAGAGAGAATGTTAGAACAGGATCCTTCATGTATGGTCCCGCATAATCCCTAATGTTATCAGTTCCGGTTCGTGAACCAGATAAAGTGATGCGAGCGAAAGTCCCTAGATTCATGAATATGTAGATAGAAGTATAACTTATCATACTCGCATAGCCATTATCAGGATCCGCAGCAAGTATTCCAATCAGAATATATCCGATTTGGCTTATGGAGGAATATGCTAGCATACGTTTCATGCTTGTCTGAGTAACAGCAATTAGATTCCCCAATACCATGCTAAGGGTAGCTAATATTCCCAAAGCGAGATGCCATTCACTGGATAGGTATGAGAAAGTAATACCGAGGAGTCGTGTAGATAAAGCTAGAGCTGCTACTTTGGAAGTAGCAGAAAAAGAAGCAACGACTGGTGTAGGAGAGTTAGAGTCGGAGAGGAGATCCTCGATCTTCCCGCTCATTCAGAACCGTGCATGAAATTCTCACTTCACACGGCTCCTAGTTCGTAAGAGATTTCTAAGCTCCCAGAACCTTCCCCGTGTGTGTATCAAATCCACTTCTTCCTCGGTAATTCAATATGAGTAATAATTGGTAGCTTCTCGGGAAATCCCCTATCAGTGATTCCTTTTTAAAAGAGTCTCCATCTTACAATCGTTTCGCCCCCACATCTGGAGTGAGGAAAGGTATTGGGGAGGAATGTGATTTTCTTCGTCCCTAGCAGGCATGGCGGCACCGTCTTGGGGCGAATTTCTCTGTTGACGGATGCCTCCACTGTATCCGTGGTTTCTGAAGGATCAAAACCAATCAAATTTGTGTTCCAAGGGGAGGCTATTACACGGGGTAAATATCAATTCCATCACAAAATTCATTTAATTATTCTTTGAGAAACCTACCCATAACGAACCAACTTCGAGAAATACAAATAGGAGATAGGAGGGGGTACCTATTGAATTGCATTTCTCCCCCACTCTGCTTTACCCGCTACACAAAATAAGGGATAATTCTCGTGAGTCCAATACGAGTAACAAATTCGTGGAATTGCGGTAAGAGTTGGTCGTTGATGGGGATAACGAAAAGAAGTTTGTATCTTCTTCACATGCCCGTAGGGTATTACGGAGGAATCAATCAATTTGCATAAGATTATTTGCAACGAATTGATTCCCCCTCCGAGCGAATCGCACTCCTTCATATACATCGGGAGTCCATTGGTGAAACGGAACCAACGACAGTTTGAAACCCATTCCCACGATGATAAACGTGATAGAGGTATGGATCGCCGGGGAATCATACATCTGGTTGGATACGAGTCCATTGACTATCTTGTAGAGTTGAGTCTCTCCACCGAATAATCCATATAATAAAGAGAAGCCATGGATTAGGATAGACGAACTTGCCCCACCCATTAGTAGAAACTTCGTAGTCGCTTCGTTGGATCTTATATCCCTCTTCATGTATCCGGATGGAAGGTAGGAGGATAGGCCTAGACGTTCCGGAGATACAAAAATAGTTACCGAATCATTCGCGCGGCATGAAGACATTCCCCCCGGACCCGCAGTTGATGTGAATAGTGAAAATTCCGTCAAAGCTGTTTTTGTGCATCGGATGTAACCAACCGATAGTGAGACAGATAGTAATGAGCAGATCAGGAGAAGTAATCTGAAGATATTGCTGAAAGTGTCGATTCGAAGAGTTCCGTAGGCAATCGAGAGAGATTCTGTTTCCCACTGACGCGACAGGAATACCATGCTAGTCACCAAGGAAGTTAACGCGATTCCGTGAAGCAGGAGTGTGTCTTTCCCTTCGGATACCAAGTCGACAATGACGATTACGACTAAGCCAGTGATTAAACTATATTCCGGAAGAAGTAGTGAATTACCATAGAAAGGGAAAGGATCGATAATTTTCGTAGTACGAATCGGGGTAATATTCAGAAATGGAGTGACTCCAGTCCCGTATTTTATTTTTATATCTAACACTTCGTTAAGAAACCAACAAATTATTTATATTCTTATGTATTTTTGGAAGCTGTGACAGCCTGGTATTTCTGCCTAACAGATAGCTAATGGCTGTATAAAATGGATGGAAGGTAGAGGGGGGGGGGGCTAAAAATAACCCCCCTCCCCCCCCCCACTCATATTTATTATACACCATGTGGTACCGAAACGGGCTGGGTTATCTCCAGATGCCAAAACCTCCGACTATTTGAGATGCTCCTAGACTGAAAATGAGGAGTCATTTTGCAGTTCCCCCGAGGAGTCCCTAAGAATATTCTTGAATCAGACTTACGTCGGATCAGACGCATTGTACTCTTGTGCTTACATGCCGAAGTTTTGTCGCATGGGAGTCGTAATATGTGTCTCAATCTATTTAACCCACCTCTATTCTTCGACCCGCCGTAGTAGAGAGAAATGATTTTCCACAACCGGAGGAATCTCTCTGAGATCTCATCATCTGTCCAAGTAGTCCGAGCCAATTTACTAACTAGACGTCCGGAGCCATCGCAGAAATTACCTCTTGCCATCGATTCAATTAGGAGCATGGTTGGGGTTCCAAAAAGGGATTCCCTAATGGTAGACGTGGTGATATACGATTCATCTACGCCTACGACTCGAATTTCTTCAATTTTTAATTGGATACCCAAGATATAGCCCGGGAATGGGACGCGACTCCTGGATAATCTTCCGGTACGCATTCGGTGAGGGTGAAGCCAACAACGGAAATAAAATTAGCTGGGTGTCAAAATGTAATAGATCCATCTTTTAGCTGGATATTGGGTTCCCCCGAAAGCTAAGATAGAATAATTTTCATATCTTCCGTAATGGATACATGAACTCTTGGTGGGATAAGAATCCTCTTTCAATGCTTCTGAGTTGAATCCAGCGGCACCAATTTGCTTCCAAATAATATTTCTCCGATCGGATGTAGATGTAGAAGACTCTGATTGTAATCCGGAAAAATGTTTCCGCGAAGGCATTAATAACGATTCGATCTCGTAAGTGTAGGGATTCCATAGTAAGGTAGCTAAACCATTTTTCCCCTCCCGGGGAAAATCTGTTGACAACTCTTTACAACCCCGAAGGGTTAGTCTCGGCGGATGTGGAAACGGAGCATCCTCGACTTGTCGACGAAAGATTCGAATTGAAGCCTCTGGATGGAAACTATGGGGTAACTTCATATCCGAAACACAATCGGAATGTGGGAATCTGTCTTCCACGAATGGAGATATCGAATAGACGGATCGGGAATTCTTCCATTCACCAACCCCTTTCATAGATAGGGGTTCCTCCACCTGCGACGAGAAAGCAATTTCCGATACTAGGCATATTCCTTCTGAAAGTGCATCAAAATATGGATCCGTTTCGGAATCACCAAATCAATTTTGATCAAATTTTGAAAGAGGAATCTCCGAAAAATCCTGTTTACGTGTTCCATTGATTAATCGTCTCGCAGATATCATACTATATCCCCTTCTGGAACATCCTACCGAATCAGTAATTGATCCCTTTAAGTAAGGGTTACGGGCCACTGAATGGAGATCGTCTTGGAAGAGGAGGGTGTGTAAGAAGCATTCCCAATTTGAATCCATTCCTTTTCTTTCCCGTAACTCGCCCAATCCGGCCGGGACTTTGCGTGCAGCTCTCATAGAAGTAACCTCCCAGATATCTGGATCTCCCGTGGTGACGCAACCCGTCGGAGAGATTCGTCGTGTCGGTAATTATCCCCATATCCCACGAATCACTCTTTCTGGATGAGATTCACATGCAAGACCCTCAGATTCTTCTCTAAGGGAGAGTGATTTAAAACCATTTTAGGAGTTTATTGTGCTCTTGACTCAGCAGACTCAAATGATTCAGCCGGGGGAAAACACTCCCCAGTTGGGCGATTCCCGCTCATCCCCACACGAATTATTAGAATATTTGTTAGATAGTGACCCCCTTTTTAGACAAACAAGCCCATCTCGAGATTATCTCTTAATTGTCTACTGATTAGCTTTTAAGCACCAATCAGTTGATAAAAGGGAGGGATTGGGTGGGTAAATGGGACTCGGGATATCAATTTTCCGGATAGAAATCTCTATTGACGGTTCCATCTTCTGATTCAGGCTCTTCATGCTTGTCGCTTAACTCGAAGCTCCACCCCATTGTCATCAACTCAGCAGCTCCACCCCATTGTCATCAACTCAGCAGCTCCGCCTTGGCAACTTTGTCGGGTAGTAAACCCCCAGAATGGAGGAAGTGGTATCGATCGACCTTCGGATAATTGTAAGCATAATCGGACTAGGAGGAATGGATGTGGGGAGGAATAAACTAACAGGGGGGATGAGTATGGTATTTTCAATATCGACTAGATTGTTTCGTTGGAATAGATAAATCTCAGGCTGGGATGGGATATTACTTTCTCGACGCTTAAGACTGGGATAAGCAGTGGCTTATTCCCGTGAGTGATCACGAGGAGTTATACGGGATCTACGAATCCAGGATGGAGTCGGGATCCCTATTAATTCCTCGTGAATCATCTTCACCCTTTTCACCACCGACTGGGACTTTTACTTCCTCTTCCTCTTTTTACCTGTCAAGAAGTATCTAACATCACTTCTTTCGAGGAAAGATTTGACAGATAGCCAGTACCTATTCCTCGAAATACTACTTTTCATGGGTATGACAAATACTGCATATATGTAGAATGCGAGGAAGAGGAGGGGATAGTATAGAAACATTTGCAAAAAAATATGGACTGAGCTCGTTGAATTCTCCTAAGAATCAATTTCAACCTGTTTAAAGACCTTTGCTCGCCTCAATATATCACGAACAGTTTCTGTTGTTTGAGCTCCTCTTCCCGGGAAATAAATGATAGCAGAAACATCTAATTGAGTTTGTTCCTTTCGTGGATCATGAAATCCAACTTCCTGAATAGACTTTCCCTCTCGCCGGGATTGGACATCAATTGCAGTTATTCGGTAAGTAGTTTAGTCGGATAGGTACGGAGAAACGAATCCCCTTCCCCCCTATAGAACCGTACGTGAAATTTCAACTTCATACGGCTCAAGCCATGACTCCGAGGGTATGGAGGAACACCAGCTATATACCTCTCCATTCCATTCCTTTCTTTTCAATTATAGAGAAAATACTCCTAACTCACGCAAGTTTTAGGGGAGACAGACACGCATCCCCATCCACTTTTCGAGTTATCTCTTACCGATTATGACTCCGTTCGAGCCCCCACCATGGAAGTATGAGAGGGATCTCTCTACCGAGGGCTTCAACTGTGCGTATTCGATATTCTCCCGTTCGTAGATCAATTCCGAAAATCCGTAGGTTTAAGCCTCACTCCGAGGGTCTTTCGAATCGAGAAGTGGTAGCGACGGAACTCGTTCTGATCGACCCATTGTGAAGAATCACATTCAGCAACTGATTTGTGATTTTGGACGCGTCATGGAAATCCTCACACTCAATCAAAATCAAATAATGGAATATTTGCATCTCAAGGAAATTGACTCCATACGGATGGGATTGAATTATGAATATTCAATGGGAGTATTTATCGACGAAGACAGTTGCTCCTTCTGTAAATGCGGACTGACGGAGCTCGGTAGCTTCATTCCGTGGAGTAACCATAGATATTATCCCCGATCGGATAGACTTGGGGCCAGGAATACGACATAATCATTCAAGTTTCGTTAGATGGCGAATTTCAAGAAACGTTGAAACGGAAACATTTCCCTTGGATCCGGAAATGGCGGCTGCAAAACTCCGCATAAACGATCTCGATTTCGAGCCACACGTCGCTTTCCACCATATCGTTTTAGACGAGGTTTTACCGTAATATCCAGAGTTCAAATGTTATTTTCTTACCGGGAGATTGTTACCACCACAACAATTTCAATAAGATCTACTGATACTACCTGCGGCTGCCCGTCGGGAAGAGCTGTCCCAACAACCCCGAATCAGTAACATTCGGAATTTATTCTATGTTAAGCATTCAGTTTTTCTTTAGCCGCATACGTCACCTCAACCGTAATTTCCGTAATGTTATTTTGTTCCGCGGAAGTTTCCGTATTCTTCTTAGTTTTACCCCTCACGAAACCAGGAATTTTGCTTAACTCCAATTGACTCTCGGGGGTCCAATTCAGAATTCTATCTGTAGATAATGATTTGGTAACCACTTCTTTAGTATCGTGTCCGCCAAAAGCGTCTAGTGGGTGATCTTCCATACCTAGATTGGATGAATTATGGATTGGATCGGCTATCTGATTAGTTCCTTCGTAACCTAGGAAAGGTCGGTATCCTAGCGGAAAATTCTGGATATGGACGGGTGAAGAAATAACCCCGCATGGAATATTGAGACGTTTACCGATATGGCGTTCCATCTGGGTTCCAAAGATCGCAGGAGGTTCAATACAAGCTATCGTATCTCCAACTTTGGTATGATCCTCCATAATTAATATCTCATCACGTAAGCCCTGAACCTGCTCATTAAACCACTTCGCGTCGTGTTTGCAATAAGTACCCGAACAAATAACACGAATTCCCATTTCTCTAGTGAGTATTCTAGTAATCGAAGCTGCGTGGGTGGCATCACCAGATACTACTGCTTTTTTTCCAGTCGGATTCTGACAATCGATGGATCTTGGAAACCAAGCCGCCTGAGAAACAAATTTGGTTTGATTTTCAATATACGACTCATAATTGACTCTCTCTTTCGGCAAGGCGGAAGCCCACGCATTTATATACTTCTCCATCTGTCCAATGAATTCGGCTGTATCTGAGATTCCCATCGGAGTGGTTGATATGTAAGGCATCCCAAATTCCTTCTCCGGAAAGATTGCTGTCATTAGACCCACTTCGCGATGAGGAACTATATTAAACCGAGCTTTTGGTAAATCCTCCAAATCCCTCAAAGATCCTCCTTCTGGAATTATTTGGTTGACTAAGATTCCTAAATCTTGCAGTAGACGTCTCAATTCGCGACAATCATGTTGGTTATGAAAACCCAGAGTGGATATTCCAATAATATTTGCTGAGGGCGCGTCTGTCAGAGACCGATCCAATGTACCCCGTCTACGAGCTTTATCCAAATAATAGCGAATTATTTGCTCTGAAGTCCTATCTGCTGCTTGAAGCTCATTGACTCTATAGTAATTGACATCTGCGGGAATTACATCAGACGTAGAATAGATAGAAGCTCGATCCACGAAATTCTGCGAATCTTCTTGTGAGATACTAGAGGTACATGTAGGCGTCAAGACAATTGGATCGGGACATTATTCCTCATCTTTTCGATTTATATTATTAATAACCCTTTCCTGAGATCCACGTGCTGATACGTGACGGTCCACTATACTAGCAGTTACTGGGGTGAAATCCCTCTCCCTCTCCGACGTAGATCACATTACATTGAAATGGTCATCTCCCAGAGGAGCATGCATTATGGCATGTACATTCTTAAAGGAACTGGCTACTCGTAGAGTACCGATATGAGCGGGTCCGGCATACATCCAATAGGCTAATTTCATGAATTATTCTTAATATTGTTTTTCGCCCCGGGATCTATTGCTATATCCGGCTCACCGTCGTAACATGAACTGGACGATCCATCAATAGGTGGGAGGAGGGACTCGGAGTAGTCCGTCCCAATTTAGAACGTTCCTGACTCTCCCACAAAAGAAGGAAAAAAAAAAGATCACAGAAAAGGAGATGGGGTGTATCTACTTATGCATCAAGATCTGGGACGGAAGGATTCGAACCTCCGAATGACGGGACCAAAACCCGCTGCCTTACCACTTGGCCACGCCCCATACATATTTGATATAATGAATATCCCATACTTCGACTCTCATGTCAACCCCCCTTCCTGAATGGGTTGTGCAGATACGACTCCGGCAGGAATTGAAAGATGGTAACTAGGAATCAAAAGATAATAAATTCCCGTGAAACTTGGTGTGAAGGGATTTGTTTCACCAACCATTCAATCATTGATTCCGTCGAAATGCTGTAGATATTTATGACGCCGCAAATATCTACCCCCTCTATTCGGATGGAAGTATCCGTAACAGTATGTACTCAATGGGTCGACTGATTGGTAATTGTCCCCGCACCGTACCGGGGTGAAAATTTCCGCCATTGGAGGATGAAAATGATAGTTCCGTTTAACACTGATACGGGGAATCCCTTACACCTGAGTGACGCTTCTCTTGCTAGGTTACCTGAAGCTTATGCTATTTCTGATCCGATTGTGGATGTAATGCCAGTTATACCAGCGTTTTTCCTACTTCTAGCTTTCGTATGGCAGGCTTCGGTGAGTTTCCGGTAGTAAACCACTCGGGATTGGGGATCCGGCCCCCCCCCAGCGGAATGATAAACCCCAAAGTAGGTGGGGGGTTGAAAACTGATATATTATGGGATTCAGATTCGAGATCCATTCCAACCAGATTGCTGCTTCGGAATAGAATCCCCAATTCCTATCGTGAGGCGGGGTCACTCACTCCCTTCCTTCCCCACCTTCACTTTGACTAATGGAATCGAGTCGCCCACCTTCTGTATTATGGTTAGTTTTAACTATTGGTAAGATTGATAATGTTCATAAAACGAAAAAAAATTAGGAAAACGGAGAGAGATTAGTGAGATGTCATTGAAGGAGTGGGATCTCGCTCTTATTCCCCCATACCTTTGCACCCCCGCCACCAGCTGACTCGCCGGGAGGGGAAACTGACCCCTCCCGGCTATACTAATAAATATCGCAGTTGGGATTGGGGGAAGTCCATCCCTCCTTCTTACACTGCGATGAATCCAATTGAGCATTTCGTAGTACCTAATGCGCCAATTTACTTGCAACGACTCGGACTCAAATCGATTCATTCAAAAGAAAAAGGATATCCCGGAGGAGAAGACGTTCGAGTCGGATATATGTTATTCACCTCAGCAGATTCCTGATTCTTCCTATTCCTTCTTTGAATCGAAGAAGAAACGTATGGTATAAATATGAAAAATGTGTTCCGTTCCGTTTCACTTCTAGTTACGATCAGGGGGACTAGGTCATGCTTACTCTTAAGCTATTCGTTTATACAGTAGTTATCTCTTCTGTTTCTCTCTTCGTTTTTGGATTCCCATCAAACGACCCTGGGCGTAACCCCGGGCGCAAAGAATAAATGAAGTCCGATATGCAATTCGTCGGAATTGCCTTGTCCAACGGATCAGTTAATTATTGGGGGAGAGAGAGGGATTCGAACCCTCGGTACAAATGTATTGTACAACGGATTAGCAATCCGACGCTTTAGACCTCTCGGCCATCTCTCCATGCGGTGGAATCCTTTGGACTTTACCACGAGGCTGGGACGGAAGTCCATACTTCAATGGAAGTATAGGAGACGGCGTGTCTGAGAAATCTGTTACAAGGCGAAGTTCAATCCCGAATAGGAAGCATCATTTTCTCCTTCCCCCCCCCCCCCCCCGATTCTCCTCCGAGAATCAGATTCTTGAATGAATCACTTTCATTCAGCCGGGATTGGAATCTCCCAGCCTAGCCGCGATCAGCCAGGCTGCCTATCTATGCGGTGACGAACCAGTTACCGATACAATGCGAGACCCAATCTTACGGCTAAGATACTTGTTAGAGAGGCACTAATAAGGGCCAGAATCATCTGCCCATCCGGGATTGATGTCATTACTTATCTCCCGATTCTTTATACATTTCGAGAAACGAGGAATGAAATGCGAGATTTCCTCGTTTACGTGAATCACCATCTCTCATTTAATTGTACCAATTTCAATTTGTCATGGCCACACAAAAACATCTCCTGTATTTCAGATACACCATTCCGGGAGTGTCTATTGAAGTAGTGGGAGGAGGCGGGGGATAATTGCGAAAGGAAAAGGGGACCGCTTTGATTTAGATATTTCTGAAGATGAGGAGGTAGGTGGTGAATCTAGAACA
>NW_028239699.1:27500-29287 GCF_047967505.1 Dipteris shenzhenensis | reverse complement strand
TTTTTGGTTCGCACGACCAAGTGCTGCTAATGCCTGCCAAAAAGCTTTTGCAACTAATCGTACAGGAGATTTCGGATTATTATTGGGTATATTAGGTACGTATTGGATAACTGGTAGTTTCGAGATCCGCGAATCGTGTGATTGATTTAGTGAGTTGATTGATAACAACAGCGCCGGCTCCTCCCTTGCCAATACATGTGCTCCTCTACCATTTTTGGGTCCGGTATCTAAATCTGCACAATCCCCACTCCACGTATGGTTGCCCGATGCAACGGAAGGACCCACACCTATTTCGGCTCTTATACACGCCGCTACTATGGTAGCTGCGGGAATTTTTTTTGTAGCTCGAATGCTTGAATTGTTTGAAACCTTACCTCTAAGCATGAATGTTATCTCCTGGATAGGCGGAATAACGGCTCTACTGGGAGCGACGATAGCTCTTGCCCAGAAGGATATCAAGAAAGGTTTAGCTTATTCTACTATGTCTCAATTGGGCTACATGATGCTGGCTCTAGGTCTCGGTGCTTATAAACCTTCGTTGTTTCACCTCATTACACATGCCCATCCCAAAGCTTTGCTATTTCCCGGATCCGGTTCAGTAATTCATTCGATGGAAAGGGTTGTCGGATACTCTCCCAATAGAAGTCAAAATATGTCTCCCACGGGTGGTTCGCGAAAATATATGCCAATTACTGGAATCACTTTTCTTTCAGGTACTCTCTCTCTCTGTGGTATACCACCTCTAGCTCGTTTCCGGTCCAAAGATGAAATTATTGCAAAGAGTTGGCTACGTTCCTTTCCCCCCGGATGTATAGCCTCATTCACAGCAGTTCCAACTGCTTTCTACATGTTCCGCATCTATCTCCTCACGTTTGAGGGGAATCTACGCGCCGGTGGCGGTACCAATTCATCCCATTCCTCTATGAATAGTGTCATTCGGAGTAACACCAAAACGATAGCAACGAGTGGAGATGGGTATGATGTTCCTCCACCCCCGCGAGACGAAGGAGTCGATTCAGCAGGAGGTTATGACGGGGAAGATTCAGTCGATAGAAAAGTTTCTGCAGAGTCCAATATTCGTTCTGAGTCTCTATATCCTAAGGAATCAGACGTTTCGATGGTATTGCCTTCAGTAGTACTGTCGATACCAACTTCGTTGGTTGGATCAATAGGAGTCAATCTCGCTGGAGGAGAAACTGGTCCCGATTTGCTATCCGAGTGGTTAACTCCCCTTGCAGGCTTTTCAGAGGACAACAACAATCCCGAAAATTTGGTACAATTGCTAATAGATTCAGCAGGTTCGGTTGGTCTATCACTAGCCGGAATATCTATCTCCTACGTGATTTATGGACCGATATCCTCTCACACACAACCTTGCGGTGATATTGATCCTTTTGCCAAACAATCTATGGGTTCATTTAACCGTCTCATTGGGGACTGGTCACACAACCGGGGTTACATCGATCATTACTACGATATCCTTCTAGTGAGAGGTATTCGATTCCTGGGTGAGTTAACTCTTCTTTTCGACCAATGGGTAATTGACGGAATTATTAATGGCACCGGTATTTTGAGTTCCATAGGTGGAGAAAGCGCAAGATATGGGGAGGGCGGGAGAGTATCTTCTTATTCATTCGGATTGATGATTGGTATTATTCTACTGCTAACTGCCTTCGTTTCTCTTGTCTCCTAAGAGTTTTTTTCTTCTCCTTTCCAAGATATTCCTTATACCTCTATAAGTATCCTGTGACTATTCTACTATGTTTTCCGGAAAAGGAGAAATAGAA
>NW_028239699.1:0-17500 GCF_047967505.1 Dipteris shenzhenensis | reverse complement strand
CGTCTATATCCCCGGTTTTTTCTACCACTGCTGTTTCATCCACACCGCCATTGGCGGGCCTCAAGCAGTCATTGGATCCTATATGGTAGAGGTAGATATCCCTATGGGTTACTGAATCCTCCTCAGACAGCCTCGTTACAGCAGACGAAAGAACGAAAGCCAAATCATATCAAAGCTTTTTTCCATTTCAGAATGGATTCCTTCTTGAATAGTGATTAATAACATGGATAAGCTTACATCAACCCGTCAATCCCCCGTATATTCGATCTGTTTAATATTACTGAAATGGAAACAGACATGAGACTCATTAGCGAATCTACCCATCAAATCAATATATTCTCCATCTTTCCATTCCATATCTCCCTCTTCCACCTTTATCTATTAATTCACTCTATCATATTGGAACGAATATCATTAGCACTAGCAATTCGGGTGGTTCTAGAGAGTAGAAGGATTTTTCACAGATCACTTGTAGATTCTATTTCTTCCACATCAGAGAATAATTCTCCCAAGTCTATATCGGTAGTATCGAAGCAGGAAATAGATACTACGGTGAATACCTATTTACTTCTGGGGAAGTTGAAGTAGGAACAGAATCTCCTTCTCCTTACTACTTCTTAAGAATATTAATGACACTGAAGTAAGTAGACTAGCGAATCGATTTGGGGGATAGGGAGGAGGTAGAGGCAAACACACAGGAGGGAGTTGAAAATGAAAGAATGGAATATCAAAATTATTTTGTGAATCCTCTTGTATCGGGTAACAACCGAAAGGTATTTCGTACTTCTATTCTTAGTATTAATTGAATGACGAGGAGCCGTATGAGGTGAGAATCTCACGTACGGTTCTGTAGAGTGACACTGAAACTGACTCATCTGTCAACTATTCCACAACTACACCAAAAAAACCTAACTCTGCCCTACGGAAAGTCGCCAGAGTTCGATTAACCTCCAAGTTCGAGATAACGGCTTACATACCAGGTATTGGCCATAATTTGCAAGAACATTCCGTGGTCCTTGTGAGAGGCGGGAGGGTGAAGGACCTACCTGGTGTAAGATATCATATCGTTAGAGGAACTTTAGATGCTGTAGGAGTAAAGGATCGTAAGAAGGGGCGTTCCAGTGCGTTGCAGAACATTGTCGTAACTTGTATCATCGCAATGATTCCGTATCGGTTGTTCTGATATGTCAAATGCATAGCCGACCCGATAGTGGGAATGTTGCCAGGGGACCGAAGCCTGCTATTACGGAGATTGATTATTATCTTATTCGTGTGAAACAACTCGGTGTCCAGGGTATTGCATTCCAGTAAGTTGAGTCTTACCCGGACTCCCATTTATTTGGAAAATCTTCGAATGTCTTCTCTCTCTCAGAACGAGTTCGGACTACGATTATGGAGATTCAGTGGAGGTTTTGTGAACATTTGGTAATTGGATCAATAAACCCACGGACATTCTTGGTGAGATAAATGAAATACGGGATTTCCCTTCTCCTATTCGTGGGATGATGAAGAGGAAACGGATACTCAATGCCTAATGAGTAAATATGATTCATTGAAGTAACCCGAACTTACTTCAAGACTTTCTATTCAATCATATGGAAAGCTGCATTCGATGAAAGTCGCACGTGCAGTTTGGGGGGAGATCCTCGACTAACCGGCGGATCCACCCTACAATATGGAGTGAAAAAGCCCAAATAAGATTCTAAGATACAGTCGAGATAGAATCGGAATCCGACATATCTGTAAACTCATGTTACACCGGAGCAATGTAGCGAACAAAAAGAAAAATATAGAATCGGATCCGATTTATCGTAATCGATTAGTAAACATGTTGGTTGATCGTATTCTTAAAGATGGCAAGAAATCATTGGCTTATCAGATTCTCTATCAGGCTATGAAGCGGATTAAGGAAAAGACGAATAAGAATCCACTGTCTGTCCCGCGACAAGCAATACGTAGGGTAACTCCCGATATAGTAACAGAATCCAAACGTGTAGGTGGATCGACTTATCGAGTCCCCGTTGAAGTAGTACCTGCAGAAGGAAGAGCTTTGGCTATCCGATGGTTATTGATCGCGTGTCGAAAACGTTCAGGTCGAAGTATGGCTTTAAGATCAAGTGATGAATTAATGGATGCTGCCAGAAATTCTGGTAGTGCTGTACGGAAGAAGGAGGAGACTCACAAGGTGGCAGAAGCTAATAAGGCTTTTGCCCATTTCCGTTAGTTCCGGGTTCGTTTCAATCCACAACCTCTTATTGGTGGATTGAAACCTTCTACTCCGGAGCGCAGGGTATTAGGAATCAAGATACGCCAGAAGCATATGGATAAGCAGAAATTAAATAATGGGAGAAAGAATATCCAAGTCATAGGGGAAATTTTGTCACTGGTATAGTACCTCATGAAAAAGAGAAAGACTAGTGTCGAATCGTAAAGTCCATAACATCATCGACATGATCAACATGATCGACATGACCAAAGTGATCGACGCAATCGACGCAATCAACATGATCGACATGATCGACATGACTAGAATGATCGACACAATCGACACAATCGACATGATCGACATGATTGGCACTGCCCGCATCCCCGCGACTCCCACCATTCTCAACTATCTCCGCCTGGGGCGGACTACTCACCTCGGGGGGGGGGGGGGATGTCAGGCAACGCCAGCAGATATTTATCCTGTATGTCCCTCACCTCGAATCGATGATTGAGTCGTAGTACATCTAAGGCAAAGCTGGCATCTCCCATGATGTACTCGAGGAGCCGAACTAACGTTGACTTTCCCGTGGTTTATGATAATAAAAGGGAAATGCGTCTGAAAAGAGAGTCAAGGTTTGAAGAAGTATCGTGCGAAAACAAAGGGAAGTCTTCCCGTTTCTTCGGATATTCAATCAATATTAGATTAGTTGACACAGGTGGGATTCTGTGATATACTATGGATCAACAGGCTCATCAGCTTGGGTAATCACCAATCGTTTCGAAAACCAAAAATTACCACGACCGCAACTTTAGAAAGACGCGAAAGCGCAAGCCTATGGGGTCGCTTCTGCGACTGGATCACCAGCACTGAAAACCGTCTTTACATCGGATGGTTCGGTGTCTTAATGATTCCCACCTTATTAACCGCAACCTCTGTATTCATCATTGCTTTCATCGCAGCTCCCCCTGTAGATATCGATGGTATTCGTGAGCCTGTCTCCGGTTCTTTGCTATACGGAAACAACATTATCTCCGGTGCTATCATTCCTACTTCTGCAGCTATCGGTTTACACTTCTACCCAATCTGGGAAGCAGCTTCCGTTGATGAATGGCTATACAATGGTGGTCCTTACGAACTGATCGTTCTTCACTTCCTACTTGGTGTAGCTTGCTACATGGGTCGTGAGTGGGAACTTAGTTTCCGTTTAGGCATGCGTCCTTGGATTGCTGTTGCGTACTCAGCTCCCGTTGCAGCTGCTACCGCTGTGTTCCTGATCTACCCAATCGGTCAAGGAAGTTTCTCTGACGGTATGCCCCTAGGAATTTCTGGTACTTTCAACTTCATGATCGTTTTCCAGGCTGAGCACAACATCCTTATGCATCCCTTCCACATGTTGGGTGTAGCTGGCGTATTCGGCGGCTCTCTATTCAGTGCTATGCATGGTTCTTTGGTAACTTCTAGTTTGATCAGAGAAACTACTGAGAATGAGTCTGCTAATGCAGGTTACAAGTTCGGTCAAGAGGAAGAGACCTACAACATCGTAGCTGCTCACGGTTATTTTGGCCGTTTGATCTTCCAATATGCCAGCTTTAACAATTCTCGCTCTCTGCACTTCTTCTTAGCCGCTTGGCCCGTAGTAGGCATCTGGTTTACTGCCTTGGGTATCAGCACCATGGCATTCAACTTGAATGGTTTTAACTTCAACCAATCCGTGGTTGATAGCCAAGGTCGTGTTATTAACACCTGGGCTGATATCATCAACCGTGCTAACCTAGGTATGGAAGTTATGCATGAACGTAACGCTCATAATTTCCCTCTAGACTTAGCTTCTGTTGAAGCTCCTTCTGTAAACGGATAATACCTGTCTGGTCGTGCAGCATCACTAAATACCAAACCTCGCATAAGGTTTGGTATTTAATGGAGATTCGTCCGATGGAATGAATAGAAATAATAGTAATATCTCGCCATAATCTTACAATTATCAGTTTCCAATCTTGGATTCTGGGGAATCTTTGAAACACCCTTCTAGGATTACAGAGAATGGGAATCAAAGATATTCTCATTCTGATTAGCGGAACGCTTGTAGTCCCGTACCCACTGGAATAGATTGAGAATACATTTTTCACCTAACATATTTTTTCTTGTATTAATATATAGACGAATAATACGTACGCGCATCGAATGAATGACCCTAGTAGATCTTGTTCTCTCCCAGTTAAGAAAGCTGAATAGGGAAAGTAGGGGGCGGACGTAGCCAAGTGGATCAAGGCAATGGATTGTGGATCCATCACGCGCGGGTTCAATCCCCGTCGTTCGCCCATCAGGTTGGAGAACTCGTCTTTATCACTCGGAATAAAATAAGTTGATGAGGAGATAGATAAGACATAGATAGGTTTCTTCAACAATTCGAGATTCCCGAGACAGCTTCAGGTAGGTACGAATACACCCACAAATCACCACATCGAAAGTACTCACTCCATTGGGCCTTGAATCTTTCGATATTATCTATATAATGGAATGTGAGAGGTGGGTAGTATCTACCACATATAGATAAAGTGAAGAGAGATCATGAGGTAAGAGAAGTGGGAGAAGAAAAAGTAAGAAGTCCAGATTTATTCTCTGAAGTTCCGAAGTTAGCAGAAACCGATGGATTCCACTACTCATTTGAATCATTGAAAAATCAAGATCTAGGGGAATTTCTAATTGGTCTATTCTCCAGTTATGAACCCTCCATCAAATTATTTGA
Source organism: Dipteris shenzhenensis (assembly GCF_047967505.1). Lineage (NCBI taxonomy): Eukaryota > Viridiplantae > Streptophyta > Polypodiopsida > Gleicheniales > Dipteridaceae > Dipteris > Dipteris shenzhenensis. Next base: position 12,548 of record NW_028239699.1, on the reverse strand, counting down.
CTTATGAATTCTGAGTTCAATCTTTTTACGGAATCTGCGCGATTCAATGAAGCGGGGTAATAGCGTGACTCCGGGAATCCTGATGTTACTAACAATACCAATTCCTATGCATCGTTCAGGTGAGAGAAATTTGATCGAAGGAGGTTCTATAGATCTAGCGAAACTAATTAATAGAACTGGTGGAGTAGTAAAAAAACCAGCAACAAATTCTGTTGAATCCTTCTATCCTCTTTCTCTATCAATAAGATGCTCACCTGCTGAAAAGGATAGAAAGGGAAAGACACGTAATTCTTACTATTCGGATTCAAACGGAAATATTTCCACAACTTCGACGAGGGAAGAACCGCAAGTTCCCATATATAGTGCGATGGATCCTTCGGTTTCAGATGGATGGAGGGTCCGGCTGATGAGGGATCCACTCCCCATCAAGAATATATCCAGAGATGTGACTGAGAGGATTGAAAAATCACTGGGGGATAAGAATCTAGAAGATTCAAATGAGTTTTTTGAATTCTATATAAATGTGATACTTCGTAAGGATGACTGTTACTAAAATGATTCTGATTCGTTACTTCTCCGGAAAATCCATGACAAGCAAAGGGTTAATTGGCTACAAACAGCAACATTAAGAAGCGATTCCTTCATTCCCGTAATATCGGACTTTTGGGACAAAATGTTACTCGAATCCAGGGATTCAGTAGATCGGCAGGGAGATGAATCACCGTTCTATTCCGAGCGGAAGGGTCTCTCCAATTTGTCTCTATTTCCACCCCATAAGAATACAATGTCATCTCGTGATGGTGTATCCCTATCCTATAGCGATATAAGAGATTGGTTAAATTCCATTGACGAGGGGAGTTGGACACTATTCCGGGATTACGCCGATTTTTATATGTGGCATTCCTGTCACCAAAGTCCTTCTCCATGGAATAAGGATGAGCGCGAATTGAATCTAACGAGATCTCTCTTAGAAAAGAGATTTATCGAACTTGATTATCTATCGGATAATCAATTACTCACTGAGGTACCAAGTATATTACTAGAAATTTCCTGTGGTTTCTCGAAGTATGTCTCCTCACAAATAGAGACATCTAGAGAATTGGAGGCTTTTCATAGCAACTCAAGGGATGAGTCTGATTCCAGAAATCAGAAGGTTGGGAAGGAGATACCTATCGAAGATACTTGTTTATCTAGTTGAAGTGAGGAGAGAAATCCAGAATATGATTCAATGAAAAGATCTGGAAATGGCTTTGTAGGCAGTTACTCTCCGGAGGAAAGAGCAATATCCACTGATGATTCTCCAGAGGCGGTGAGTCACGGCTTTTCAACAGAATCATCTATACATGAACTAGGTATGGGTCCCACCGCCGATGGAACTCCTATTAAGACATATTTGGCAGAAGAATGATATAAGAATTCCGTGTCTTTCGGTATCGGAAGAATATCTCATTTATGGAAAGTAGAGAGAGATTGTCGGCATTTTACACTCGACTCTCCTTTATTGTTGGGAGATCCTTTCTCCCCTTCTGTAGCGGGAATAGCAGAAAATGATTCCAATAAATGTATTGATTCTTCCTAGAATCGTAAGTGGTTCTTCCAATTATTGGGGTTAGATTCCCACGGAAATGAGGGGGAATTTTCTATTCTACACGCCTATTCACAACTAATAAATGAATCAAGAAACCGACTGACTGGATTTCTTTTAAGAGTTAAAAAATCGAATTTGATTTCCAGTAAGGTAAGAATTGGTAGTAGTAGCGAGGAACCTAGGAAAGCCTTTCTATCGAGAGGAGATCTATCATTTGGTGGAATACTTGACGAGGAATCAGAGATGCAAAATGGCGCATACTTCGATCTTGATAAGATTATTTCAAACCGTTTAGAGATCCTTTTCGATGTACCTGTAGAAAGAACTGATGGAAGTGAAAATCCTACTTTTTCAGATGAATCGGGAGAGGGAGGTAACATATCTTCAACATACTCTCTAGTTAGGGTATATGAACGAAATAGGTTAATATCTCTCTACTCAGTATACACGCTCTTTTCGCGTGACTATTTCTGTACATTAGCTAGTGAATATCTATCCAGAATCAACTATCAATTGGGTAGCCGGGAGGGGGGCGAGGGATCTACTGGTGTAACAAGAATTGCAATTGAATAGAGATTATTGGAATGGAGGGGTAACATAGAGCGTTTGTTGCATGAATGTATTATTTCCCCAATTGATGAATATCCAGATGTTCGGTCAAATGTGCACAGGTGGCTTGATACAATCAGAGACTTGTCTTTTTCCCCTTCCAAGAGAGTATTCGCAGAAATAAGATCCGACTTAGGTAGATCAATCTATGATCTGTCGATATTAGCACTAAATAATATTGGTATCACTATTCGTAGTACGGCTGGGAGGAACAACAAGTATCCCAAGGAATTTACCAATATATCATCTATTTACCGAATCATTATTCCCAAGTATATTAGTGAAGAAGCTTCGACAGATGGGATTGATTATCTTGTCTATAAATTGAACAATATAGATTATCCACTGCTTGATTTCCTTCTGAGTTCACTCAACCTCGATGAGAAGATATCCTTTCTCAAGAGAATCTTCGGTAGAAAAGATAGTTTCTTCATCGAGTCCGGATTGTTAATGGATGAAGAATCGGTAGGCTCCTCAATCTTCCTAAAACCCGCAGTTAATCCATTTCTTGTTGAATCATCCTGTATCGAATGTATTGGAACAAAACTCCCGAATGGTGCTTATTCCGCTACGGGAAGGCAGGATTGGGATCTGTTTCTGGATAATTTGAATTATGGGAAAGGTTCGAATAGGAATATTGGGAGTATTTCGGGATCCATTTCCGATGAAGTAGATACACCAAACTTTATAGATTACTCGCATTTACCCGTATTGAACTGTGCCGGAAGGGATTTTATCTCAATAATCAGAAGAAGGGATTCGTTGGTTGGAGGATACAGCAGTAGTTACTCTGACATCTTAGAGAATTCGTATACGGGCTCCGGTGATGAAGTCATCCCATCTCTTGAAATAGGATCCTTAGATACAAAAAATATCACTTCATCTATTCAATCCCAAGTGTCTGATTCGTTGTTACCCAATTCCTCGCAACGAACGGAAAGGGAAACTATTGATCATATACTCGCAACAACCGAATCGACTCCATCTGATCTGGATGAATCTGCGATACCACCACTAACTCATTCAGATAGATTTCTTGACTCTATTTCGGATCTAAGAGGACTACTGACGGGGTTGAACTTATCTCCTCGCGAAACGGGAGATTCGTCTCTATCTTCATGTGGTAGCGATGGAAATTACTTGGAAAGAACATTGATAAACTCTAAGCTATCGGCTGATTGGCGATCTCGACCCCGTCTCAAAAATTCGGGAGTGGATCAAGTCGATTCGGAGGGATCCATTGAGAAGAGATCAAACTCGAGGAATGATTCTATTGGGAATCAATTCTATCAAAATGATTCACACATTGGTTATTTTTGGGAATCAGAAGAATCTGAGACGCTTTATTGGTCAAAGAAATTCTCATTATGCAGCAGTGTAGCATCAAGATCTCCAACAGGATTAACTGGAGAGAAGGTTCTGTACGAAAATACGAGGCTTGCAGATACACGTGTCTAAAAAGAACCTATTCTTCCATCTCATCTCATTAATTTCGATGAGTTATCAAAGGATTTAAACAAATATAAGATCTCTTGGATCTTTTGGAGAGACAATATCTGCGAGAAATGGAGCCCATTCGGAGAATATATACCTCGGTTTTTCACCCCTAACTGGTGGAGATACTTTTATGATCTGATTAGAGAGATATATCCAGAAATAGTACTCAAAGTAAGTGATGACTTGAATTACACTTTCCCCGGAATTACGGAAAGAGTTGCTGAGGATATAGGTAATGCTAGAGCTTGTTTATCGTTAAGCCTAAGATCAAGATTCAGAAACGATTCCATCAGTAACGTATTATCTAAAATAGATCTCTCATTTTCGAAGAAATTACTAACTAAACGCAGGTGTCGCATTCGAGATGGTCAGTCTTTAGATTTTCGAATAAGTATGCCCCATCCTACCTCGTTTTCTCGATATTATTTGTTCTTGCATTTCTCAAGCATTATTTATCTGCTGTTTCGGGTTCCAATTCCCCTCACTTGTGGAAACGTTTCAATATCACCGGATATTTAATAGACCCAATGCGTGGGTTTTATCTGGAAAAGGTAATGTATTCTCCCTCGACAAGGTAAATGTAAACGAAAGATCTACTGATACATTCCCTGAAGAGATTCCTGAATTATACAAATAATATAATCTTCTATTACCTTGTGAAAAATGAACTAGATTCGTGGATACTTCGTAGGAAAAGCTCCGACACCCTTAAGATTAATAAACAATTACTGACTCAATATCTAGTGACAAATAAAACTATTTCCAAGTATGAATCGAAATTAAATTCCAATTACGATTCATTGAGCGGTGGGATTAATCACGAACCCACCCCAGAAGAAGGATCTAATCTTTTGTCATACCTACTTCGGATTCGTCAAAATGATCTATCAAATTACGAGATCTGTGAGTTGGATCCTGCGGAGAAGTGGGCTCTTCTTGCCCTTGAAAGAAATATTCTCCTTTCAGCGACAATGAGACGAAAAGGCATTCCGAATATTCCATGTCGTGACGTACCTATTTTGCTTTCATCAGGATTATTACCATCTGAAGGAGTTCCACTAGTAGGACCCATAGAAACTGGACGATCTTATGTAGTTAGGGATATAGCATCCAATTCCTACTTTCCGTCGGTGAGACTGCCATTGAGGAAGTTGTTATACAACAGATCATATTTCAATAATGTACGTGGGACTTTCATTTCGAAACAGAGCGTAAACCGATTGAATCTTATTTTTGCAATAGCAAAAGAGATGTCTCCCTGTACGATATGGATTCAAGACATTCATGAGTTGAATGTTAATCGCCTGTATCACAGATTAGAAGCCGATCCCAGATTCTTACTCTGCCTAATATTGAGGAGTATCGGTAATGGGCGCAGGAATCCTTGCATTCGCAAGAATCTCGTTATTGCTTCGACTCATGTACCTGCAAAGGTAGATCCAGCTTCAATAGCTCCGAATTGGTCGAACTAATTGATAAATCTCCGAGGGTCTAACAGGCGTCAGCGTCAAAAAGAATTGTCAATTCTCTCGCGTGTCAAAGGCTTTGAAATAGAAGCTGATCCCTCTTTTCTCGAAGGTACTGGGTCTGGAACTACGGGTTATAGCAAACGAGATCTATTTTCTCCTGCTAATGAAGCATTATTAATCACTACTTCTAGAAGAAGAAAGATTGTATCCGATAGTGCAATTAAATTAGCTTTACGTAGACAAAATTCAATTGTTACGTATATAGGTAACGGAATCCGATTCGGTTCTGGATATGAAATACTTCCTTACAATATAGGAAAAGCTATTCTGAAAAATGGTTTGATAGATACTTCCCCTGCAGATCCCTCATTTATTGGTAGTAATACACTGAAGAAGAGGTTTTACCACTTGTATAACTGGTATTTGGAACCTTTAATAACCGAGTCAACAATTAAGGAATTCGCTATACTTCCGCATATCTTAGGGCTATTGGCCGGATTAGCAGCTCGTGATCCTTGGTTCGGAATGGATATGAGAGAGGAAGAGAATCTCGTTGTTATTGATAAAGTTGTAGAGAATGATTCTAACTTAGCCTGTGGTATCTCGGAAAACCTTTTGAGGGATTTCTTATGTTCAGAAATCTGTAGAAGTAGAAGTCAATTCGCTAATAGTCCTCCTCTTCCTTCTTCCATCGAACCCAGGTATTCTCCAGATATAATCTCTGCGAGTCGTTCTTATAAATCTACAAAGAAGGGGGTGTCTAAGATTCCAACTGATTCTGAAATGGAACAGTCGAGTGAAGTAGACTCGATTCCGAAGGAAGTGTCGCGTGGGATTACTTGGTCCCCCAAATTTTGGCGTTTTGGTTTCATGCGAAGTGGCAGTTATGAATCGATAAGAGTATTATCCGAATCGAATAATTTGTATAATTCGATCTTTTTTCATCGGAATCAGGATCAAATCCCCCAACGGGATTTCGAATTGAATAAGATTAAGTCTAGTGGAAAGAAATCGCATAAGAGAAAAGGATATCTTTTCAGTTACAAGAGAGCCTCGGGTAAATCGAGACAAAGAGACATTAAAAGATTAGAAAATTAATTGGATAATCTATCATTACGCGAGCAATTTCTTGAATTAGGAATCCCCAACTCATCTAATCAATACGAAACGCAATGTAATCGATCCGATGAACCAATTCTATTCCTGGGGGGGCGCTTCACCTGGGATCCCATGCTTCTATCTCAGCCGGATCATAACATTCCCTCTTCACGTCATAGTTTATTAGCGAAACAAGAACTGGTACGGAGGCTTTATGTTACTTACGGTACGAGGAGGGAGCGCGAGAAACATTTCTCAAATGAAAAGATTAGAAATTTCTTTCTTCTTCGTGGATATGACCGGAAATCGATAACTGAATTATCTACCAAGCGGTGGAAGAATTTCCCTTCGGGTGAAGAACGACACTTTGAATACGTCAAAGAAACCTAATTCATGCATATATATTTGCAATACCCGCAGATATTTGTTCCTATTCACTCGTATCAAAGCATTCCAATGGAAGATTTGCAAGAGCGATTCCTTCGTTTCAGGCTTATGGTTCATAGAGATAGATGGATGAGACGGAATCGTCACTCATCCAAAGATTTTCTCATTCATAACATGTTGTTTGAAAGTTACCACTACCTATTCAATCTATTTCGATTTAGTGGGACGTCACCGGATCGAATAACAAGACAATTATTGAATGGGAATTCGATATCGCATCATAAAATCTCGGATATTCTTGACTCAGTCTGGATCCCTAGCAATATATAGGGCTATTCAGGATTCGAATTGGTGAAAGGAAGATACATCTTTTCCCCTTACTGATGCAATAACTTCTGCTTATAGAATTCCGGATAATTACTAAGTTATAGATCACCTTCGGAGTCTTCCTATTCGGGAGATGGAAGCAACATTCGAAATCAAGAAGGAGTAGGAATCTCTTATATGGAAAATGTAGGAAGTAGTTCGTAGAGGACGTAGTAGTTTTCCAACATCCTTATCGGAACAAATCCTTGATGAAGATGTCGATCCATTCTGTTTGAGATTCTCCGGAGATTCAATTTCTCGGTGATCAACGGTAATATGGGGAGGAAGGAGGGGCATTCCCCTCATTCATCTTTACATTCCAAAAATTCATTCTAAAGTTTGGATTTTCCCGTATCCAACTAGATAATCAGGATTTCAAGTCCTTTCCATTGTTTCCATTGGAAGGGCTCTAAGGACCCCGGGTCCTTAGGGGATGGACCATCTAACCGAATCCCAAAATTTTAGTTCATTCAAATTCACTAATAGGGATTCTTGGTGACATCCTAACTAATGCCCCGACTAACTACTAGGATTTCTGGTCCTAGTCCAGATACTGGGGTCTCGTGACGCAGTTTCATCACACTCTAATTGGCTACTACGACTTTCAGTCCCACCTCAGGTACTAGGATTTTTAGTCCCCTCGAAGGATTTCAAGTCCCCCGTCTTCTTCAAGGATTTCCAGTCCTGTCTTCTTCAAGGATTTGAAGTCCCCTGATAAGGATTTCTAGTCCCGTTGAAAGACCTACTTGGATCTCCTCGAATCTCGGGATTCTGAGTCCCAGCCTCACTTGAGAAAGAAGCAGAAGGTGTTTCCTATTCGATACCTAATACTTCATATCCAAATCCCCGGACGGCGGAGAATTCTGGTCTCAATAATCAACAATCGGAGGATTTGCATCCCCATGTTTGAGGGTTGGGCACTGGAAAGACCAGAATCCTCCGAGGATTTTTCTTCCTATTGGGAGTTTGGGAGGCACCGGAGAGACCACTTGTCTCTCGAATCGAGGAGGTATTTCGAGTGCTCATTTGGGAGATAAGCAAATCAATTGAATGTGAATCTTTAGTGGTAGAGAGAATAAATCTTTGATAAATCTTTTAGTATATAAGGGTTCGATCTGAATAAGGGTACGAGACCTTCTGCCCCGAGGAAGTATTTCGAGTGCTCATTTGGGAGATAAGCAAATCAATTGAATGTGAATCTTTAGTGGTAGAGAGGATAAATCTTTGATAAAGCTTTTAGTAGATAAGGGTTCGATCTGAATAAGTGTACGAGACCTCCTACCCCGAGGAGGTACTCATTTGGGAGATAAGCAAATCAATTGAATGTGAATCTCTAGTGGTAGAGAGGATAAATCTTTGATAAACCTTTGAATAGATAAGGGTTCGATCTGAATAAGGGTACGAGACCTCCTACCCCGAGGAGGTACTCATTTGGGAGATAAGCAAATCAATTGAATGTGAATCTCTAGTGGTAGAGAGAATAAATCTTTGATAAACCTTTGATAAAGCTTTTAGTAGATAAGGGTTCGATCTGAATAAGGGTACGAGACCTTCTGCCCCGAGGAGGATTCGGACCTCCACGCTCTTCAGCACCAAATTTTGAATCTGGCGTGTCTACCATTTCACCATCGAGGCTCTACTCCTTATTCCTTACCTTTTTACTTCCCACCACCCCATCTTTCTCTATGGATGGGGTCCGGAATATGTTTCTATCAATTCGATCCTAGTCCCTCATCAAAAGCAACCCTTTACTTATTTTTCCCAATCTTATTTCTTCGTCTCTCTATATCGAAAAGGATTTCCAGTCCCCTGGAGGGACTTCTAGTCCCCCTGCTGAAGGATTTATAGTTCTCTCCAAGGATTTTCAGTCCTCCTGTTGAAGGATTTCCAGTCCCCGGGAAGAAAAAAGGATCCATAAATTTGTTCTGTATCGATTCCATCCCAGCTCCTCGTCAAGAGCAAACCCTTTCTCCTCCTCTACCGATCCTGTTTCTTCGTCTCTCTCCATCTATAAGGATTTGAAGTCCTGTCTTATTCAAGGATTTCCAGTCCTCTTCAGGGATTTCAAGTCCCCCGTCTTATCCAAGGATTTATAGTCCTCTTCAGGGATTTCAAGTCCCCTGTCTTATCCAAGGATTTATAGTCCTCTTCAGGGATTTCAAGTCCCCTGTCTTATCCAAGGATTTATAGTCCTCTTCAGGGATTTCAAGTCCCCTGTCTTATCCAAGGATTTATAGTCCTCTTCAGGGATTTCAAGTCCCCTGTCTTATCCAAGGATTTGAAGTCCTCTTAAGGGATTTCAAGTCCCCTGTCTTATTCAAGGATTTCCAGTCCTGTCTTATCCAAGGATTTATAGTCCTCTTAAGGGATTTCAAGTCCCCCGTACTCTTCAGGGATTTCAAGTCCCCCGTACTCTTAAGGGATTTCAAGTCCCCCGTACTCTTAAGGGATTTCAAGTCCCCCGTACTCTTAAGGGATTTCAAGTCCCCTGTCTTATCCAAGGATTTCCAGTCCCCTGAGAAGGATTTCAAGTCCCCCGCCCCCGATAAGGATTTCAAGTCCCCCGCCCCCGATAAGGATTTCAAGTCCCCCGATAAGGATTTGAAGTCCTCTTCAAGGATTTTCAGTCCCCTGAGAAGGATTTCGAGTCCTTTGAGAAGGATTTGAAGTCCCCTGAGAAGGATTTCAAGTCCCCTTTCTTCTTTAAGGATTTGAAGTCCTCTTCAAGGATTTTCAGTCCCCTGAAGAGGATTTCAAGTCCCCTGTCTTCTTTCTTTAAGGATTTGAAGTCCTCTTCAAGGATTTTCAGTCCCCTGAAGAGGATTTCAAGTCCCTTTTCTTCTTTAAGGATTTGAAGTCCTCTTCAAGGATTGTCAGTTCCCTGAAGAGGATTTCAAGTCCCTTTTCTTCTTTAAGGATTTGAAGTCCTCTTCAAGGATTGTCAGTTCCCTGAAGAGGATTTCAAGTCCCTTTTCTTCTTTAAGGATTTGAAGTCCTCTTCAAGGATTGTCAGTTCCCTGAAGAGGATTTCAAGTCCCCTGTCTTCTTTAAGGATTTGAAGTCCTCTTCAAGGATTTTCCGTCCACTGAAAAGGATTTCAAGTCCAAGGATTTCCAGTCCCCTGGAAGGGTCTATGAATCGGACTAGATACATTATACAAAATCAAACCGTCAAATGCAAGACCTAATTCTCCTTGTTATCTATCACTCTCGCTCGGATCTCCCTCAGTGAGGGAGATTTGACGATCGAGAAGGATTTCAAGTCCAAGGAAGATTTTCAGTCCCCTCGAAAGGATCTATGAATTCGACCCATTTCTATTATAGCTAAGAAAACTGTCGAGCGCAAGACCTAATTTTCCTTGTTATCTATCAATCTCGATCGGATCTCCCTCAGTGAGGGAGATTTGACGAGAAAGATCTCAATTCCAAAGATTTTGAGTCCCCTCGAAAGGGTCTATGAATTCGACCCATTTCTATTATAGCTAAGAAAACTGTCGATTGCAAGACCTAATTTTCCTTGTTATCTATCAATCTCGTTTTGAGATCCCTCGGTCTCAGTAGAGGGAGACTTTGACGAGAAAGATTTCAAGTCCAAGGAAGATTTTGAGTCCCCTCGAAAGGGTCTATGAATTCGACCCATTTCTATTGTAACTCAGAATGCCGTCGATTGCAAGACCTAATTTTCCTTGTTATCTATCAATCTCGATCGGATCTCCCTCAGTGAGGGAGATTTGACGAGAAAGATCTCAATTCCAAAGATTTTCAGTCCCCTCGAAAGGATCTATGAATTCGACCCATTTCTATTGTAACACAGAATGCCGTAGAGCGCAAGACCTAATTTCTTGGATTTGATTTCAATTCCAGGGGACCGCCATGGGCCTTAATTTGTTATCGCTGCAAAATCGTCCTGACGATAAGGAGTCGATTCCAAGTTAAGGGATTTAACGTCCCCTGGACTAACTATGAATCATAGATGTACTATCAAAGTCCAGAGGATTGTCGCTGCAAAATTGCCCCTGTCCAAGAATTTACAGTTCACTAGGAAATCATAGCTAGATCAATTATAGCTAAGAAAACTGTCGATTGCAAGACCTAATTTTCCTTGTTATCTATCAATCTCGATCGGATCTCCCTCAGTGAGGGAGATTTGACGAGAAAGATCTCAATTCCAAAGATTTTGAGTCCCCTCGAAAGGATCTATGAATTCGACCCATTTCTATTGTAACTCAGAATGCCGTCGATTGCAAGACCTAATTTTCCTTGTTATCTATCACTCTCGTTTTGAGATCCCTCGGTCTCAGTAGAGGGAGATTTGACGAGAAAGATTTCAAGTCCAAAGATTTTGAGTCCCCTCGAAAGGATTTCTGAATTTGATCCATTGATAGTGTACATCAGAATGCCGTCGAGCGCAACCCCCGTTTCTATTAAATTGAAAGAATCTGCGGCGGAAAGAAGAATTGGTCTCTTTTGCTTTCTTCTAGAAGTCTGAAGGCAACCCCGCCTTGAACGTACAGGTATCGGATGAAATGACTTATCCATTAGACGAAATTGGAGCATGGAATTCCTCGGGAAGCGACCTGAATTGCTACGGAGCAGAAGACTGGGGGTGTGAACCGAATCATTTACACAACCGCTCCCATATGGGAATCACTTAGTCGCATGTACCATTAGGAGGGTTCAATCCTTGTAGTACTGCAAAGGATTGAACAATATTATGGATACCATCAGGAAATACTTATATCTCCTCCGGAAGAGACGAATGATCATTGGGAGGCGCGTGATCATTTCTCCGACACTGTTTCATCACCAATTACGGAAATGGACTAGTTGGAGCGACGGAAGTGGCTTTGGATACAAATCATTCAGAAAGATTCCATTATTTCATGTGACAACTCAAAATAGGTCTGGAATGAGGTATTCCGTGTAATCTCGATGATGGGATCCATTGATATACCCAGTAGAGTTGATGCTGGTACACGAACAATCATAGCTATTTCAATGGAACTCTTCGAAATCGAAGTAGATGGAGAAACTAATGGATCCTGTATGTAAATTGTTGATGTGTCACCCCCTTCGGTGAACATTAATTTAATTATCTTCGGATAGTGATATATAGAAATGACACTTGTAATGGGAGCTACCAGAACTAATGGGTACGAGCCAGCTTTCCATCCATGCCAGAAGGGGTAGGGTTTACCGGAAAAACCTGCTAATGGAGGGATACCCCCTGGGGATGGTAAACGTATAACTAGAGAGAATGTTAGAACAGGATCCTTCATGTATGGTCCCGCATAATCCCTAATGTTATCAGTTCCGGTTCGTGAACCAGATAAAGTGATGCGAGCGAAAGTCCCTAGATTCATGAATATGTAGATAGAAGTATAACTTATCATACTCGCATAGCCATTATCAGGATCCGCAGCAAGTATTCCAATCAGAATATATCCGATTTGGCTTATGGAGGAATATGCTAGCATACGTTTCATGCTTGTCTGAGTAACAGCAATTAGATTCCCCAATACCATGCTAAGGGTA
>NW_028239698.1:30000-37753 GCF_047967505.1 Dipteris shenzhenensis | reverse complement strand
TTGACTCCCCCTCTCTCTTAGAAGTATTTCATCCGAATCAATCTCTTCTTCCTGTAACCCGTAATCCGTGCCTAATCTCTGAAATCTTTCATTTGGGGTAGCGGGAACCCTCTCCCACAAAATAGAAGTCCCAGGTACAAATTTCGATCTTGTTTCGTATACATCCTTTGCTTCCGCGGGATCCGGAATTACCCACAACACCAAATCGGATTTCGGATTCAACTCACGTTCCGGATCAAGTATTCGTGGATGAGAAATTCCCTTCCCTGCAATAAGTTCTCTGATACGATTCCCTAAACGAGTTTCCCTTATCGCCGCATTCCACCCCGCCGGAAATTTTTGTATATCTACATCTCGTGAGGAATCAATAAAACTATGTAACAAATAACTGTATTTACGACGTTTATTGATATTTCTCACTCGATCTCTGAGGAAAGGGGTTTCAGTATATATGGAATAATCGTTTTGTCTATCACGAAATACATATTCATGCTCGGCGAGAAAACTTCCCCCGATGCTTCTGAATCCATATAAATTTTCGATGTCCGATCTCCATCTCTTCGGTGCAATTTTTTGCCATAACTCCAATGACAGGTTGTACTTGTCGGGACAGCCTAACAAACTCCCCAAATCATTTGCATTCAATTCCCAAAGTTGTTTGGAAAGTCCCCGCATCGTAGCAAAATTATTAATATGTTCATCGATACCATACCCACGTACAATCCCGCCAGTTCTGTCATCGGGACATCCCACGGAATCGCTCTTTCCCCCGTCATGTTTACCGCCATCAAAAAATTCTGGGGTTTCCCCTCCCCCTTTCGGATAACAACCATGATCACCGCGCGGATAATTCCAATCTTCCGAAGCATCATCCAGATTCTCATTATCCTTACATCCCTTCCGGTTATCGAGATACCCCGCATCCCTTGCTATCTTCCGCAATTTCCATCAAAGAATCCAAATCCAGGTTGTTTTTCATGCTTACATGCCACAGAATGTCGTGAATGTGCGCCTGAGACGGTAATCCTATAGATTGATTATCGATAACTCGCGGTATTCCCTCCCTAATTCCGGAAATAGCTAGAATTGGGTGGTTTGCATCCCCATGAACCCCACCAACTTGATTCGTCACTTTCACCAGTTGCACCCGAAATCTAGCAAAATTGTCGAGATAATGAGCAAAAGCTCTATTGACTCTTCGAAATAATCCCGCTACTAGTAGAAGATACTTCTCAAACAATTCTGCGACCGATATGCGGGATCTCAAATAAATTCCCTGAATATTGACTAATTTCGTTTGGAATCTCAAAGAACTAGTCAGATTTGTATTAATTAGTCTGTCATCTATTCCCGGTTTACTAAAACGGAGTGATTTGGTGCTACGCCCACCCCCGCCAACCCCTTCGGTTAACAGATTTCTGAATGCATGCATGTCTGATTCGGGTTCGGATTTGGATCCACCAACGGTATCTTTTACTGGTTCATCATCGGTACCCGCAAAGTATCGGGATTTATTATCAATGGGAATTGATGTTTCATCTATTCCACCAGTACCTGGTTCACCGTGTGACGGCCCCTCTTTCCACCCGGTCCCTGTATCATTTGGAATATCTCCCCCAACAAAATCGGTTCCACTCCAATTCTCCCAAATCCCTTCAATTTTACGAAGGAAATTCAATTTCCCCAATGGAAACCTTGCGGATACACCCAATTTGGAGTAGAGACGACGCATTTGCCTAGTCCGCAATGCGAGACTACGTCTCAAAATTCTCATCAATTTCTTCCGGATAGGTTTCCAGAAGGAGGGATCTTTCTTAATAGTTCCAAAAGGTACATCTGTTTGGAATCCCCAAGCTGTTAAATAGCTAGATGGAGATTTTCCTCGCCTCAATCTATTTTTTCTCCCCGATTCCCGAGTCTTGAGATACCTGGGATTCATATCATTTTCCAAAATGGTTGGGCGCCTCCTCCCGCGAGTACGCCAAGGCTTCAACCGGAAAGGATACAAAATCTTTATCTGAAGACCCTCCTTCAACCAACGACCGGGTAAACGAGTGTGTGAGAATCCCTCGCCGTCGTAGGTGCATTTGATGTGGGATTCTTTGCGCCACTCACTCCAATCCTCATCCCATTCGGGAGCTTGAAAAAATAAAATACGACCGAAATTCTTGAGTGTTATCAATACAGGCAGTTTCACATATTTCCGAAGAGTCGATTGCATAACCAATAATAAACCCCGCCCCGTGTGGATGGAACTCACATCGAACCTAGCTGCTATAGCTGGGCGGTCGGATTTCGCTCGCTCCCCCTCTCTCGAGGATGAAAGAGATATTAGTTCCTGTTCGGGTTGGGTACTAGTTTCTCTCCTCGCGTCACCGGCCGATTCCTCAAAATCTACACCAGTTAATTCTCCGGCAGGAAATCGAAACGGAGTGGGTAGTTCCATTAATCTAAAGAAGAGAGGTGAATGTGCCTTATCTTGAAATACTTCCCAAACCAGTGTCTTACGTCTTCTGGAGCGCATAGAGCCTTTTATAGGTTTCCGACGAAAATCAGAGCTTTTTGCAAAACGTTTGACCAGTCTGCGTGTTTTCAGCCGCGTCTTCCCGACGCTGATTGCTAAATTTTTTAACTTTCTGTTACGAATATCAGTTGACCCACCCGCGACATCGAACCTATTATCATATATTAAGTGAGTATTGCGGGCCAATTCCTCCGACAGTTCCTCAATCTCGAGGATCGAACGTATTTTTTGTTTTGAAGAGTCAAGTCTTTCCCCACCAATTAGAGGTACGTCTAGCAAGCGGATCCAATCGAAGGCACCACAATCATCTCTGAGATAGGTGAAGAATAAAGCTAACTCTGTCGGAGATGAAGAAAATTTGAAGACTTGATCCCAAGTTACGGGGGTGGAATCACCCTTCGAAACTGAATAGTTTGTTTCTCCCACAACATCTTCAATCACGGCATCATCCGGTGTTTCGAACATGAAAATAAATATTTGCAAAGCATTTTTTAGGTAATGCTTCCCGGGGAAGAGGAATCTCATTGCTTCTCAACTCTTTATACCTGATAGACACCCAATCCCGAATCTTATTACCGGAATTCAATTCATTGGCATACTCGTTGTTGTCAACCGCTTGCGATGCCAATGAATCAGACAGTATCCAGAATGAATCCGAGTTTGGAATCCTAGCACGACATGAATTATTCAAAAATGGATCATAAATCTTAGGTAATTCACCTCCGTTATCAGCCAATCCGGTCCTTCTTTCCATCGCTTTCCAGAAGATAGGCTCGGTGTCTAGGAATCGAATTCGGTCCTTTAACTCATTATTCAAATCCTTGTTTTTCCTGAATTGGTTCAAAATCCAGTCTTCATGCAGATGATGAGCTGGAAGTGGCATATCCGAATCCTCTAACGAGGTTCCTAACTGGTCTCCAAAGATCGACAAACTGGGTAACGCCGTGAGAGCCAACCGCTGTTTTCCACTAGTCAAACATTTGCTGAAAAAGTGATTTGATACTTGCTTCTTCACTAAGCTATCGCCGCCGAATCGGCTATTCTCTATATATCGTAAAGGACGATTTGGTTTGTATGGGTCGAACAAGGACGTGGGCCACGACTTGAAAATCCATAGCATCGAATCTGACAACTCCCGGAGATTGTTATCGAGCAAGACAAGTTCGTCTTCAAAATTCTTGGTGAAGAGAGGTACTGGAGCCTTACCCAAATAAACCAGTACATTAATGAGAACAACAATACTAAAAGTTTTGTAAATGACGCGTTTCATCAGCAGGTAGAGTATGGGTGAATCATATTCTACGCGAACCAGAAGTAATCTGGACAAGTAGCTGAATGACATATGACCGAGTGACCAACCCACGAAACTACTAATCAGAAATGTTATGTTGTTGCTATATCGAAAAATAAATAGGTGAATTGGTCTCGCCAATACGGGACTTGGTAAAAGAATTGGATTTAAAATCTGGAAAATGAAACTATCCAAGAATATATTACCGATTCGAAAGTCACTGAGTGAATTGGTCGGACGTAGAGTTCGATAATCCGGTAAATCCTTGGTTCGGAACCAGTAAAATAACATGTATGGTACTATTGGGACAGTTACAACATGTGGTTTCACTATCAATGCATATAGAGGTGAACAGAATATTGACAGAAATATTAGTAGCTATCCCATCATCAAACCACTCAAAGCGACGGTACCACTAAGATTCCCTCCCAAAAGAAAAGCTCTTATGGATAGTATTTGGGAGGGTCCAACGGGTAATGTTGTTAGTAATCCATAATATAGTCCGAATATTATAGGTGGACCTGCCACCTTCACCCGAGTAAGCAGCGAAACCTGCAGTAGATACAACGACATTTGAACGCTTTCTACGTTCATAATTATTTCCTTCCCATATTTTTCAGTTTTTTTTTTTTCCCGTAGAGTGCCGGCAACCTCTCCGTACCACTCCCGTAGCTAGCACAGCAACTCCTTCGGAAAGGAGTCGATGGATTTCTTAATCATGAGGAGACAGAATCCCATGATTAAGAATTTGGAGACGTCTCTATGCATTTCCCTCAATGGTCACTTCCCGTCACCCAATAATTCTATAATTTAGTGATTTGTTACCATCTGCTTCGACAGGTTACTCCAACCCAGACGCCCCGGATTATTATTACGCCGTAGGGGACGAGTAACAAGTTCAAGCACATCCCTCGCATTAGTGGATCCATGGATTTGGGCAAAGGTGAACTCGACAGACCATTTTGTATCAATACCTCTTGCTTCTAAAGGATTGGCATGAGCCATTCCAGTAATTGCTGAATCAGGTTTTAATTCATGCATACGCTGTATCTGGTTATAATTATCCGGTTTTCCACGATCCGTGGCATGAGTGTACCCATCTCTTTGCAAGTATCTCGTGAGAAAGATGGCTCGGCAGCTTGATATCGTTTATCCATGTAGGGAATACCTGTTTCGTAGACAACCATTCCGCAGCGAATTGGGAATCTTGCTATAGAAATTTCTGATAGATTATCTCCCGTAAAAGATATAGATTTACCAGCTGCTATCTCAAGATAGTCTCTCAGACTCTTCCATATCTCATCCTCCCTCTCCTTCAAACCCTGAGGTTCCATATTAAAGGCGGAACAAATCTTTTCTATCCAAGCACGCGTCCCATCAGGACCAATAGGAAAAGGTGCTCCAATTAACTGGCATTTACGACGCCGCATCAGAGTCGTCGCTGTACGGCTCAGAGAGGGATTCACGCCGCAAACATACACTCCCTTGCCTAATGATGGAAGTTCAGTATATCTCTGGGAGGGTAACCACCCCGATACCTGAATGGATTGACGTTTCGATTCCGGATTCGGTTGAGAAGCTACAGTTGAAGTTAGAGATCCAAAAAGAACTGAAGCATGATTCTTTAATTTCCGTCCCTCCGGATTAGCCCCCCCCGCTTCCGTCGTCGCAGTGTCAACACCCCCAACTAAATCCTGTTTCTGTTCGTGTCTAGATATGTCAAATTCCGGACACCGATGCGTCGTGGCAGCTGATACAGTATCCTCTCCCTGAGTAAAAGCATAATCCGATCCATTGGCCCGCGCAACTACAATTGGTACTCCAAGTTCGTTTTCTAGCTTGGGTGCTATGCCTTCTAGGTCCGTCTTTGTTATTTCCGTGGTACATGTGCCAATCCAAATAATGACACTAGGGTTTCTATCTCGTTTTATTTGGATACAAATTCTCTCCAATTCCCCTTGATCATTTAATTGGGCCGAGACGTCCCCCTCTTCCGACTCTGCCATTGCATAACGAGGTTCCGCAAGGATCGTAACTCCAAGAGCGTTCTGTAAGAAATAACCACAAGTCTTTGTACCTACCACTGGGGAAAAGCTGTCTTCGATCTTTTGATATAACCAAGCCACACAACTAATGGGGCAAGAAGTGTGATAATTTCCGGTTTCACATTCAAAAGTGAGAGTTTCGGGAGTCTTCGTGAAAGGGTTTCCTCAGAAAGGGTACACATACAAGAAATTTGCAGTTTCGGTTTCGAATCATCGTAAAATCAAGCAGAATATCCTGTTGAGTTTGCTGGGCATTCCTCTGCCCCCCACCATCGGGATTCAGATAGAAATCGGAGAGCAGACTGAATAATTCTCTATCTGGAATTTCCCTTGGCACAACCCCTTCTGGTCGAGACAATATCTGATCCGCCACATTGGGATGGAAATCACAAACATAATTGAGATCTGATTGACATTCAGCCGTTTCAAACAATGTTTTCCCCTTCACCCTCGAGACCCGAATGTCCTCAATGAGAGGCAACACTTCCAGCACAGGCATCGGGCAGGCTTCTACATGTTTATCAATGAGATCTCTCCTAGATGTCCGATTCCCCACCAAACCTGCTAATCGCAATGGGTGGGTATGTGCCTTCTCCCTAACCGACGCAGCAATACGATTTGCTGCAAAAGGGGCATCGAATCCATTATCCGTGATAATAATGCAATAATCCGCATGATTCGATGGAGCGGCAAAACCTCCACGGACTACGTCCCCTAAAACGTCGAATAGAGTAGTATCATATTCATAAGAAGCATTCGATTCTTTCGATGATTTAACCGTTTCTCCCACTACGTATCCCCCACAACCAGCTCCCGCAGGTGGTCCCCCTGCTTCAACACGATCCACTCCGCCATAACCCTTATAAATGACATCCTCAGGCCACACATCTTCATAGTGGTAATCCTTCGATTGCAAAGTGTCTATAATGGTAGGTATCAAGAATCCCGTGGGGGTGAAAGTACTATCATGTTTCGGATCACATCCAATTTGCAATACCCGTTTTCCGCGTCTCGCCAAAGCTATTGATATATTACAACTTGTTGTTGACTTACCAATTCCACCCTTTCCATAAACTGCTACTTTCGTTTCGCAAAGCTCCGATTCATTTTCTTCATCCCGACTATCCCCCACTTCCCCCCCCCTCCCCCTCACGTTCTCTTTCCCCTTTTTTCTTCATTTTTCACCCCTTATCCATACTTTCCCCCCGTAGACTCATTCATTCCATTTATGGATTCAAGTTTATGGATCCTCCACCCGCCTGCAATTATTGATATCGATACGGATCGTGGGGTTCCATGGGCGGGAGAGTATCTTCTTATTCATTCGGATTGATGATTGGTATTATTCTACTGCTAACTGCCTTCGTTTCTCTTGTCTCCTAAGAGTTTTTTTCTTCTCCTTTCCAAGATATTCCTTATACCTCTATAAGTATCCTGTGACTATTCTACTATGTTTTCCGGAAAAGGAGAAATAGAAACTAGTGATTGGTGATCGATCGATATGCATCTTGGGGTTGGGGGGGGGGCGATCAATCACGACCAAGATCAACCATGACCGAGATCTTCCACACCAGCCCCCCCCCCGATTCGTAGGCTCTATCCGAGAAGGCAAAAGGGATTGCTATCATTACTGCTTCTTCCTATAATGAGAGTTAGGGTGTACGCGAGGTTCATGAAGTCTCGAAGAAAGCTTTGGGTCTTCGAGTGGTTAACGTCTTGCAGATCAAGGGGCGGCTCAAGGAACAAGAGTCTCTGGAAGTATATGGGATTGAATCATCTGCCACTTTCCTCGGTAGCTCAGCGGTAGAGCGGTCGGCTGTTAACCGATTGGTCGTAGGTTCAAATCCCACCCGGGGAGATTCATCCATTTCCAGTAGGATAGAAGATAGTCTA
>NW_028239698.1:0-20000 GCF_047967505.1 Dipteris shenzhenensis | reverse complement strand
AGCACTAGCAATTCGGGTGGTTCTAGAGAGTAGAAGGATTTTTCACAGATCACTTGTAGATTCTATTTCTTCCACATCAGAGAATAATTCTCCCAAGTCTATATCGGTAGTATCGAAGCAGGAAATAGATACTACGGTGAATACCTATTTACTTCTGGGGAAGTTGAAGTAGGAACAGAATCTCCTTCTCCTTACTACTTCTTAAGAATATTAATGACACTGAAGTAAGTAGACTAGCGAATCGATTTGGGGGATAGGGAGGAGGAGAGAGGCAAACACACAGGAGGGAGTTGAAAATGAAAGAATGGAATATCAAAATTATTTTGTGAATCCTCTTGTATCGGGTAACAACCGAAAGGTATTTCGTACTTCTATTCTTAGTATTAATTGAATGACGAGGAGCCGTATGAGGTGAGAATCTCACGTACGGTTCTGTAGAGTGACACTGAAACTGACTCATCTGTCAACTATTCCACAACTACACCAAAAAAACCTAACTCTGCCCTACGGAAAGTCGCCAGAGTTCGATTAACCTCCAAGTTCGAGATAACGGCTTACATACCAGGTATTGGCCATAATTTGCAAGAACATTCCGTGGTCCTTGTGAGAGGCGGGAGGGTGAAGGACCTACCTGGTGTAAGATATCATATCGTTAGAGGAACTTTAGATGCTGTAGGAGTAAAGGATCGTAAGAAGGGGCGTTCCAGTGCGTTGCAGAACATTGTCGTAACTTGTATCATCGCAATGATTCCGTATCGGTTGTTCTGATATGTCAAATGCATAGCCGACCCGATAGTGGGAATGTTGCCAGGGGACCGAAGCCTGCTATTACGGAGATTGATTATTATCTTATTCGTGTGAAACAACTCGGTGTCCAGGGTATTGCATTCCAGTAAGTTGAGTCTTACCCGGACTCCCATTTATTTGGAAAATCTTCGAATGTCTTCTCTCTCTCAGAACGAGTTCGGACTACGATTATGGAGATTCAGTGGAGGTTTTGTGAACATTTGGTAATTGGATCAATAAACCCACGGACATTCTTGGTGAGATAAATGAAATACGGGATTTCCCTTCTCCTATTCGTGGGATGATGAAGAGGAAACGGATACTCAATGCCTAATGAGTAAATATGATTCATTGAAGTAACCCGAACTTACTTCAAGACTTTCTATTCAATCATATGGAAAGCTGCATTCGATGAAAGTCGCACGTGCAGTTTGGGGGGAGATCCTCGACTAACCGGCGGATCCACCCTACAATATGGAGTGAAAAAGCCCAAATAAGATTCTAAGATACAGTCGAGATAGAATCGGAATCCGACATATCTGTAAACTCATGTTACACCGGAGCAATGTAGCGAACAAAAAGAAAAATATAGAATCGGATCCGATTTATCGTAATCGATTAGTAAACATGTTGGTTGATCGTATTCTTAAAGATGGCAAGAAATCATTGGCTTATCAGATTCTCTATCAGGCTATGAAGCGGATTAAGGAAAAGACGAATAAGAATCCACTGTCTGTCCCGCGACAAGCAATACGTAGGGTAACTCCCGATATAGTAACAGAATCCAAACGTGTAGGTGGATCGACTTATCGAGTCCCCGTTGAAGTAGTACCTGCAGAAGGAAGAGCTTTGGCTATCCGATGGTTATTGATCGCGTGTCGAAAACGTTCAGGTCGAAGTATGGCTTTAAGATCAAGTGATGAATTAATGGATGCTGCCAGAAATTCTGGTAGTGCTGTACGGAAGAAGGAGGAGACTCACAAGGTGGCAGAAGCTAATAAGGCTTTTGCCCATTTCCGTTAGTTCCGGGTTCGTTTCAATCCACAACCTCTTATTGGTGGATTGAAACCTTCTACTCCGGAGCGCAGGGTATTAGGAATCAAGATACGCCAGAAGCATATGGATAAGCAGAAATTAAATAATGGGAGAAAGAATATCCAAGTCATAGGGGAAATTTTGTCACTGGTATAGTACCTCATGAAAAAGAGAAAGACTAGTGTCGAATCGTAAAGTCCATAACATCATCGACATGATCAACATGATCGACATGACCAAAGTGATCGACGCAATCGACGCAATCAACATGATCGACATGATCGACATGACTAGAATGATCGACACAATCGACACAATCGACATGATCGACATGATTGGCACTGCCCGCATCCCCGCGACTCCCACCATTCTCAACTATCTCCGCCTGGGGCGGACTACTCACCTCGGGGGGGGGGGGGGATGTCAGGCAACGCCAGCAGATATTTATCCTGTATGTCCCTCACCTCGAATCGATGATTGAGTCGTAGTACATCTAAGGCAAAGCTGGCATCTCCCATGATGTACTCGAGGAGCCGAACTAACGTTGACTTTCCCGTGGTTTATGATAATAAAAGGGAAATGCGTCTGAAAAGAGAGTCAAGGTTTGAAGAAGTATCGTGCGAAAACAAAGGGAAGTCTTCCCGTTTCTTCGGATATTCAATCAATATTAGATTAGTTGACACAGGTGGGATTCTGTGATATACTATGGATCAACAGGCTCATCAGCTTGGGTAATCACCAATCGTTTCGAAAACCAAAAATTACCACGACCGCAACTTTAGAAAGACGCGAAAGCGCAAGCCTATGGGGTCGCTTCTGCGACTGGATCACCAGCACTGAAAACCGTCTTTACATCGGATGGTTCGGTGTCTTAATGATTCCCACCTTATTAACCGCAACCTCTGTATTCATCATTGCTTTCATCGCAGCTCCCCCTGTAGATATCGATGGTATTCGTGAGCCTGTCTCCGGTTCTTTGCTATACGGAAACAACATTATCTCCGGTGCTATCATTCCTACTTCTGCAGCTATCGGTTTACACTTCTACCCAATCTGGGAAGCAGCTTCCGTTGATGAATGGCTATACAATGGTGGTCCTTACGAACTGATCGTTCTTCACTTCCTACTTGGTGTAGCTTGCTACATGGGTCGTGAGTGGGAACTTAGTTTCCGTTTAGGCATGCGTCCTTGGATTGCTGTTGCGTACTCAGCTCCCGTTGCAGCTGCTACCGCTGTGTTCCTGATCTACCCAATCGGTCAAGGAAGTTTCTCTGACGGTATGCCCCTAGGAATTTCTGGTACTTTCAACTTCATGATCGTTTTCCAGGCTGAGCACAACATCCTTATGCATCCCTTCCACATGTTGGGTGTAGCTGGCGTATTCGGCGGCTCTCTATTCAGTGCTATGCATGGTTCTTTGGTAACTTCTAGTTTGATCAGAGAAACTACTGAGAATGAGTCTGCTAATGCAGGTTACAAGTTCGGTCAAGAGGAAGAGACCTACAACATCGTAGCTGCTCACGGTTATTTTGGCCGTTTGATCTTCCAATATGCCAGCTTTAACAATTCTCGCTCTCTGCACTTCTTCTTAGCCGCTTGGCCCGTAGTAGGCATCTGGTTTACTGCCTTGGGTATCAGCACCATGGCATTCAACTTGAATGGTTTTAACTTCAACCAATCCGTGGTTGATAGCCAAGGTCGTGTTATTAACACCTGGGCTGATATCATCAACCGTGCTAACCTAGGTATGGAAGTTATGCATGAACGTAACGCTCATAATTTCCCTCTAGACTTAGCTTCTGTTGAAGCTCCTTCTGTAAACGGATAATACCTGTCTGGTCGTGCAGCATCACTAAATACCAAACCTCGCATAAGGTTTGGTATTTAATGGAGATTCGTCCGATGGAATGAATAGAAATAATAGTAATATCTCGCCATAATCTTACAATTATCAGTTTCCAATCTTGGATTCTGGGGAATCTTTGAAACACCCTTCTAGGATTACAGAGAATGGGAATCAAAGATATTCTCATTCTGATTAGCGGAACGCTTGTAGTCCCGTACCCACTGGAATAGATTGAGAATACATTTTTCACCTAACATATTTTTTCTTGTATTAATATATAGACGAATAATACGTACGCGCATCGAATGAATGACCCTAGTAGATCTTGTTCTCTCCCAGTTAAGAAAGCTGAATAGGGAAAGTAGGGGGCGGACGTAGCCAAGTGGATCAAGGCAATGGATTGTGGATCCATCACGCGCGGGTTCAATCCCCGTCGTTCGCCCATCAGGTTGGAGAACTCGTCTTTATCACTCGGAATAAAATAAGTTGATGAGGAGATAGATAAGACATAGATAGGTTTCTTCAACAATTCGAGATTCCCGAGACAGCTTCAGGTAGGTACGAATACACCCACAAATCACCACATCGAAAGTACTCACTCCATTGGGCCTTGAATCTTTCGATATTATCTATATAATGGAATGTGAGAGGTGGGTAGTATCTACCACATATAGATAAAGTGAAGAGAGATCATGAGGTAAGAGAAGTGGGAGAAGAAAAAGTAAGAAGTCCAGATTTATTCTCTGAAGTTCCGAAGTTAGCAGAAACCGATGGATTCCACTACTCATTTGAATCATTGAAAAATCAAGATCTAGGGGAATTTCTAATTGGTCTATTCTCCAGTTATGAACCCTCCATCAAATTATTTGACTTATGAATTCTGAGTTCAATCTTTTTACGGAATCTGCGCGATTCAATGAAGCGGGGTAATAGCGTGACTCCGGGAATCCTGATGTTACTAACAATACCAATTCCTATGCATCGTTCAGGTGAGAGAAATTTGATCGAAGGAGGTTCTATAGATCTAGCGAAACTAATTAATAGAACTGGTGGAGTAGTAAAAAAACCAGCAACAAATTCTGTTGAATCCTTCTATCCTCTTTCTCTATCAATAAGATGCTCACCTGCTGAAAAGGATAGAAAGGGAAAGACACGTAATTCTTACTATTCGGATTCAAACGGAAATATTTCCACAACTTCGACGAGGGAAGAACCGCAAGTTCCCATATATAGTGCGATGGATCCTTCGGTTTCAGATGGATGGAGGGTCCGGCTGATGAGGGATCCACTCCCCATCAAGAATATATCCAGAGATGTGACTGAGAGGATTGAAAAATCACTGGGGGATAAGAATCTAGAAGATTCAAATGAGTTTTTTGAATTCTATATAAATGTGATACTTCGTAAGGATGACTGTTACTAAAATGATTCTGATTCGTTACTTCTCCGGAAAATCCATGACAAGCAAAGGGTTAATTGGCTACAAACAGCAACATTAAGAAGCGATTCCTTCATTCCCGTAATATCGGACTTTTGGGACAAAATGTTACTCGAATCCAGGGATTCAGTAGATCGGCAGGGAGATGAATCACCGTTCTATTCCGAGCGGAAGGGTCTCTCCAATTTGTCTCTATTTCCACCCCATAAGAATACAATGTCATCTCGTGATGGTGTATCCCTATCCTATAGCGATATAAGAGATTGGTTAAATTCCATTGACGAGGGGAGTTGGACACTATTCCGGGATTACGCCGATTTTTATATGTGGCATTCCTGTCACCAAAGTCCTTCTCCATGGAATAAGGATGAGCGCGAATTGAATCTAACGAGATCTCTCTTAGAAAAGAGATTTATCGAACTTGATTATCTATCGGATAATCAATTACTCACTGAGGTACCAAGTATATTACTAGAAATTTCCTGTGGTTTCTCGAAGTATGTCTCCTCACAAATAGAGACATCTAGAGAATTGGAGGCTTTTCATAGCAACTCAAGGGATGAGTCTGATTCCAGAAATCAGAAGGTTGGGAAGGAGATACCTATCGAAGATACTTGTTTATCTAGTTGAAGTGAGGAGAGAAATCCAGAATATGATTCAATGAAAAGATCTGGAAATGGCTTTGTAGGCAGTTACTCTCCGGAGGAAAGAGCAATATCCACTGATGATTCTCCAGAGGCGGTGAGTCACGGCTTTTCAACAGAATCATCTATACATGAACTAGGTATGGGTCCCACCGCCGATGGAACTCCTATTAAGACATATTTGGCAGAAGAATGATATAAGAATTCCGTGTCTTTCGGTATCGGAAGAATATCTCATTTATGGAAAGTAGAGAGAGATTGTCGGCATTTTACACTCGACTCTCCTTTATTGTTGGGAGATCCTTTCTCCCCTTCTGTAGCGGGAATAGCAGAAAATGATTCCAATAAATGTATTGATTCTTCCTAGAATCGTAAGTGGTTCTTCCAATTATTGGGGTTAGATTCCCACGGAAATGAGGGGGAATTTTCTATTCTACACGCCTATTCACAACTAATAAATGAATCAAGAAACCGACTGACTGGATTTCTTTTAAGAGTTAAAAAATCGAATTTGATTTCCAGTAAGGTAAGAATTGGTAGTAGTAGCGAGGAACCTAGGAAAGCCTTTCTATCGAGAGGAGATCTATCATTTGGTGGAATACTTGACGAGGAATCAGAGATGCAAAATGGCGCATACTTCGATCTTGATAAGATTATTTCAAACCGTTTAGAGATCCTTTTCGATGTACCTGTAGAAAGAACTGATGGAAGTGAAAATCCTACTTTTTCAGATGAATCGGGAGAGGGAGGTAACATATCTTCAACATACTCTCTAGTTAGGGTATATGAACGAAATAGGTTAATATCTCTCTACTCAGTATACACGCTCTTTTCGCGTGACTATTTCTGTACATTAGCTAGTGAATATCTATCCAGAATCAACTATCAATTGGGTAGCCGGGAGGGGGGCGAGGGATCTACTGGTGTAACAAGAATTG
Source organism: Dipteris shenzhenensis (assembly GCF_047967505.1). Lineage (NCBI taxonomy): Eukaryota > Viridiplantae > Streptophyta > Polypodiopsida > Gleicheniales > Dipteridaceae > Dipteris > Dipteris shenzhenensis. Next base: position 13,313 of record NW_028239698.1, on the reverse strand, counting down.
CAATTGAATAGAGATTATTGGAATGGAGGGGTAACATAGAGCGTTTGTTGCATGAATGTATTATTTCCCCAATTGATGAATATCCAGATGTTCGGTCAAATGTGCACAGGTGGCTTGATACAATCAGAGACTTGTCTTTTTCCCCTTCCAAGAGAGTATTCGCAGAAATAAGATCCGACTTAGGTAGATCAATCTATGATCTGTCGATATTAGCACTAAATAATATTGGTATCACTATTCGTAGTACGGCTGGGAGGAACAACAAGTATCCCAAGGAATTTACCAATATATCATCTATTTACCGAATCATTATTCCCAAGTATATTAGTGAAGAAGCTTCGACAGATGGGATTGATTATCTTGTCTATAAATTGAACAATATAGATTATCCACTGCTTGATTTCCTTCTGAGTTCACTCAACCTCGATGAGAAGATATCCTTTCTCAAGAGAATCTTCGGTAGAAAAGATAGTTTCTTCATCGAGTCCGGATTGTTAATGGATGAAGAATCGGTAGGCTCCTCAATCTTCCTAAAACCCGCAGTTAATCCATTTCTTGTTGAATCATCCTGTATCGAATGTATTGGAACAAAACTCCCGAATGGTGCTTATTCCGCTACGGGAAGGCAGGATTGGGATCTGTTTCTGGATAATTTGAATTATGGGAAAGGTTCGAATAGGAATATTGGGAGTATTTCGGGATCCATTTCCGATGAAGTAGATACACCAAACTTTATAGATTACTCGCATTTACCCGTATTGAACTGTGCCGGAAGGGATTTTATCTCAATAATCAGAAGAAGGGATTCGTTGGTTGGAGGATACAGCAGTAGTTACTCTGACATCTTAGAGAATTCGTATACGGGCTCCGGTGATGAAGTCATCCCATCTCTTGAAATAGGATCCTTAGATACAAAAAATATCACTTCATCTATTCAATCCCAAGTGTCTGATTCGTTGTTACCCAATTCCTCGCAACGAACGGAAAGGGAAACTATTGATCATATACTCGCAACAACCGAATCGACTCCATCTGATCTGGATGAATCTGCGATACCACCACTAACTCATTCAGATAGATTTCTTGACTCTATTTCGGATCTAAGAGGACTACTGACGGGGTTGAACTTATCTCCTCGCGAAACGGGAGATTCGTCTCTATCTTCATGTGGTAGCGATGGAAATTACTTGGAAAGAACATTGATAAACTCTAAGCTATCGGCTGATTGGCGATCTCGACCCCGTCTCAAAAATTCGGGAGTGGATCAAGTCGATTCGGAGGGATCCATTGAGAAGAGATCAAACTCGAGGAATGATTCTATTGGGAATCAATTCTATCAAAATGATTCACACATTGGTTATTTTTGGGAATCAGAAGAATCTGAGACGCTTTATTGGTCAAAGAAATTCTCATTATGCAGCAGTGTAGCATCAAGATCTCCAACAGGATTAACTGGAGAGAAGGTTCTGTACGAAAATACGAGGCTTGCAGATACACGTGTCTAAAAAGAACCTATTCTTCCATCTCATCTCATTAATTTCGATGAGTTATCAAAGGATTTAAACAAATATAAGATCTCTTGGATCTTTTGGAGAGACAATATCTGCGAGAAATGGAGCCCATTCGGAGAATATATACCTCGGTTTTTCACCCCTAACTGGTGGAGATACTTTTATGATCTGATTAGAGAGATATATCCAGAAATAGTACTCAAAGTAAGTGATGACTTGAATTACACTTTCCCCGGAATTACGGAAAGAGTTGCTGAGGATATAGGTAATGCTAGAGCTTGTTTATCGTTAAGCCTAAGATCAAGATTCAGAAACGATTCCATCAGTAACGTATTATCTAAAATAGATCTCTCTATTTTCGAAGAAATTACTAACTAAACGCAGGTGTCGCATTCGAGATGGTCAGTCTTTAGATTTTCGAATAAGTATGCCCCATCCTACCTCGTTTTCTCGATATTATTTGTTCTTGCATTTCTCAAGCATTATTTATCTGCTGTTTCGGGTTCCAATTCCCCTCACTTGTGGAAACGTTTCAATATCACCGGATATTTAATAGACCCAATGCGTGGGTTTTATCTGGAAAAGGTAATGTATTCTCCCTCGACAAGGTAAATGTAAACGAAAGATCTACTGATACATTCCCTGAAGAGATTCCTGAATTATACAAATAATATAATCTTCTATTACCTTGTGAAAAATGAACTAGATTCGTGGATACTTCGTAGGAAAAGCTCCGACACCCTTAAGATTAATAAACAATTACTGACTCAATATCTAGTGACAAATAAAACTATTTCCAAGTATGAATCGAAATTAAATTCCAATTACGATTCATTGAGCGGTGGGATTAATCACGAACCCACCCCAGAAGAAGGATCTAATCTTTTGTCATACCTACTTCGGATTCGTCAAAATGATCTATCAAATTACGAGATCTGTGAGTTGGATCCTGCGGAGAAGTGGGCTCTTCTTGCCCTTGAAAGAAATATTCTCCTTTCAGCGACAATGAGACGAAAAGGCATTCCGAATATTCCATGTCGTGACGTACCTATTTTGCTTTCATCAGGATTATTACCATCTGAAGGAGTTCCACTAGTAGGACCCATAGAAACTGGACGATCTTATGTAGTTAGGGATATAGCATCCAATTCCTACTTTCCGTCGGTGAGACTGCCATTGAGGAAGTTGTTATACAACAGATCATATTTCAATAATGTACGTGGGACTTTCATTTCGAAACAGAGCGTAAACCGATTGAATCTTATTTTTGCAATAGCAAAAGAGATGTCTCCCTGTACGATATGGATTCAAGACATTCATGAGTTGAATGTTAATCGCCTGTATCACAGATTAGAAGCCGATCCCAGATTCTTACTCTGCCTAATATTGAGGAGTATCGGTAATGGGCGCAGGAATCCTTGCATTCGCAAGAATCTCGTTATTGCTTCGACTCATGTACCTGCAAAGGTAGATCCAGCTTCAATAGCTCCGAATTGGTCGAACTAATTGATAAATCTCCGAGGGTCTAACAGGCGTCAGCGTCAAAAAGAATTGTCAATTCTCTCGCGTGTCAAAGGCTTTGAAATAGAAGCTGATCCCTCTTTTCTCGAAGGTACTGGGTCTGGAACTACGGGTTATAGCAAACGAGATCTATTTTCTCCTGCTAATGAAGCATTATTAATCACTACTTCTAGAAGAAGAAAGATTGTATCCGATAGTGCAATTAAATTAGCTTTACGTAGACAAAATTCAATTGTTACGTATATAGGTAACGGAATCCGATTCGGTTCTGGATATGAAATACTTCCTTACAATATAGGAAAAGCTATTCTGAAAAATGGTTTGATAGATACTTCCCCTGCAGATCCCTCATTTATTGGTAGTAATACACTGAAGAAGAGGTTTTACCACTTGTATAACTGGTATTTGGAACCTTTAATAACCGAGTCAACAATTAAGGAATTCGCTATACTTCCGCATATCTTAGGGCTATTGGCCGGATTAGCAGCTCGTGATCCTTGGTTCGGAATGGATATGAGAGAGGAAGAGAATCTCGTTGTTATTGATAAAGTTGTAGAGAATGATTCTAACTTAGCCTGTGGTATCTCGGAAAACCTTTTGAGGGATTTCTTATGTTCAGAAATCTGTAGAAGTAGAAGTCAATTCGCTAATAGTCCTCCTCTTCCTTCTTCCATCGAACCCAGGTATTCTCCAGATATAATCTCTGCGAGTCGTTCTTATAAATCTACAAAGAAGGGGGTGTCTAAGATTCCAACTGATTCTGAAATGGAACAGTCGAGTGAAGTAGACTCGATTCCGAAGGAAGTGTCGCGTGGGATTACTTGGTCCCCCAAATTTTGGCGTTTTGGTTTCATGCGAAGTGGCAGTTATGAATCGATAAGAGTATTATCCGAATCGAATAATTTGTATAATTCGATCTTTTTTCATCGGAATCAGGATCAAATCCCCCAACGGGATTTCGAATTGAATAAGATTAAGTCTAGTGGAAAGAAATCGCATAAGAGAAAAGGATATCTTTTCAGTTACAAGAGAGCCTCGGGTAAATCGAGACAAAGAGACATTAAAAGATTAGAAAATTAATTGGATAATCTATCATTACGCGAGCAATTTCTTGAATTAGGAATCCCCAACTCATCTAATCAATACGAAACGCAATGTAATCGATCCGATGAACCAATTCTATTCCTGGGGGGGCGCTTCACCTGGGATCCCATGCTTCTATCTCAGCCGGATCATAACATTCCCTCTTCACGTCATAGTTTATTAGCGAAACAAGAACTGGTACGGAGGCTTTATGTTACTTACGGTACGAGGAGGGAGCGCGAGAAACATTTCTCAAATGAAAAGATTAGAAATTTCTTTCTTCTTCGTGGATATGACCGGAAATCGATAACTGAATTATCTACCAAGCGGTGGAAGAATTTCCCTTCGGGTGAAGAACGACACTTTGAATACGTCAAAGAAACCTAATTCATGCATATATATTTGCAATACCCGCAGATATTTGTTCCTATTCACTCGTATCAAAGCATTCCAATGGAAGATTTGCAAGAGCGATTCCTTCGTTTCAGGCTTATGGTTCATAGAGATAGATGGATGAGACGGAATCGTCACTCATCCAAAGATTTTCTCATTCATAACATGTTGTTTGAAAGTTACCACTACCTATTCAATCTATTTCGATTTAGTGGGACGTCACCGGATCGAATAACAAGACAATTATTGAATGGGAATTCGATATCGCATCATAAAATCTCGGATATTCTTGACTCAGTCTGGATCCCTAGCAATATATAGGGCTATTCAGGATTCGAATTGGTGAAAGGAAGATACATCTTTTCCCCTTACTGATGCAATAACTTCTGCTTATAGAATTCCGGATAATTACTAAGTTATAGATCACCTTCGGAGTCTTCCTATTCGGGAGATGGAAGCAACATTCGAAATCAAGAAGGAGTAGGAATCTCTTATATGGAAAATGTAGGAAGTAGTTCGTAGAGGACGTAGTAGTTTTCCAACATCCTTATCGGAACAAATCCTTGATGAAGATGTCGATCCATTCTGTTTGAGATTCTCCGGAGATTCAATTTCTCGGTGATCAACGGTAATATGGGGAGGAAGGAGGGGCATTCCCCTCATTCATCTTTACATTCCAAAAATTCATTCTAAAGTTTGGATTTTCCCGTATCCAACTAGATAATCAGGATTTCAAGTCCTTTCCATTGTTTCCATTGGAAGGGCTCTAAGGACCCCGGGTCCTTAGGGGATGGACCATCTAACCGAATCCCAAAATTTTAGTTCATTCAAATTCACTAATAGGGATTCTTGGTGACATCCTAACTAATGCCCCGACTAACTACTAGGATTTCTGGTCCTAGTCCAGATACTGGGGTCTCGTGACGCAGTTTCATCACACTCTAATTGGCTACTACGACTTTCAGTCCCACCTCAGGTACTAGGATTTTTAGTCCCCTCGAAGGATTTCAAGTCCCCCGTCTTCTTCAAGGATTTCCAGTCCTGTCTTCTTCAAGGATTTGAAGTCCCCTGATAAGGATTTCTAGTCCCGTTGAAAGACCTACTTGGATCTCCTCGAATCTCGGGATTCTGAGTCCCAGCCTCACTTGAGAAAGAAGCAGAAGGTGTTTCCTATTCGATACCTAATACTTCATATCCAAATCCCCGGACGGCGGAGAATTCTGGTCTCAATAATCAACAATCGGAGGATTTGCATCCCCATGTTTGAGGGTTGGGCACTGGAAAGACCAGAATCCTCCGAGGATTTTTCTTCCTATTGGGAGTTTGGGAGGCACCGGAGAGACCACTTGTCTCTCGAATCGAGGAGGTATTTCGAGTGCTCATTTGGGAGATAAGCAAATCAATTGAATGTGAATCTTTAGTGGTAGAGAGAATAAATCTTTGATAAATCTTTTAGTATATAAGGGTTCGATCTGAATAAGGGTACGAGACCTTCTGCCCCGAGGAAGTATTTCGAGTGCTCATTTGGGAGATAAGCAAATCAATTGAATGTGAATCTTTAGTGGTAGAGAGGATAAATCTTTGATAAAGCTTTTAGTAGATAAGGGTTCGATCTGAATAAGTGTACGAGACCTCCTACCCCGAGGAGGTACTCATTTGGGAGATAAGCAAATCAATTGAATGTGAATCTCTAGTGGTAGAGAGGATAAATCTTTGATAAACCTTTGAATAGATAAGGGTTCGATCTGAATAAGGGTACGAGACCTCCTACCCCGAGGAGGTACTCATTTGGGAGATAAGCAAATCAATTGAATGTGAATCTCTAGTGGTAGAGAGAATAAATCTTTGATAAACCTTTGATAAAGCTTTTAGTAGATAAGGGTTCGATCTGAATAAGGGTACGAGACCTTCTGCCCCGAGGAGGATTCGGACCTCCACGCTCTTCAGCACCAAATTTTGAATCTGGCGTGTCTACCATTTCACCATCGAGGCTCTACTCCTTATTCCTTACCTTTTTACTTCCCACCACCCCATCTTTCTCTATGGATGGGGTCCGGAATATGTTTCTATCAATTCGATCCTAGTCCCTCATCAAAAGCAACCCTTTACTTATTTTTCCCAATCTTATTTCTTCGTCTCTCTATATCGAAAAGGATTTCCAGTCCCCTGGAGGGACTTCTAGTCCCCCTGCTGAAGGAGGATTTATAGTTCTCTCCAAGGATTTTCAGTCCTCCTGTTGAAGGATTTCCAGTCCCCGGGAAGAAAAAAGGATCCATAAATTTGTTCTGTATCGATTCCATCCCAGCTCCTCGTCAAGAGCAAACCCTTTCTCCTCCTCTACCGATCCTGTTTCTTCGTCTCTCTCCATCTATAAGGATTTGAAGTCCTGTCTTATTCAAGGATTTCCAGTCCTCTTCAGGGATTTCAAGTCCCCCGTCTTATCCAAGGATTTATAGTCCTCTTCAGGGATTTCAAGTCCCCTGTCTTATCCAAGGATTTATAGTCCTCTTCAGGGATTTCAAGTCCCCTGTCTTATCCAAGGATTTATAGTCCTCTTCAGGGATTTCAAGTCCCCTGTCTTATCCAAGGATTTATAGTCCTCTTCAGGGATTTCAAGTCCCCTGTCTTATCCAAGGATTTGAAGTCCTCTTAAGGGATTTCAAGTCCCCTGTCTTATTCAAGGATTTCCAGTCCTGTCTTATCCAAGGATTTATAGTCCTCTTAAGGGATTTCAAGTCCCCCGTACTCTTCAGGGATTTCAAGTCCCCCGTACTCTTAAGGGATTTCAAGTCCCCCGTACTCTTAAGGGATTTCAAGTCCCCCGTACTCTTAAGGGATTTCAAGTCCCCTGTCTTATCCAAGGATTTCCAGTCCCCTGAGAAGGATTTCAAGTCCCCCGCCCCCGATAAGGATTTCAAGTCCCCCGCCCCCGATAAGGATTTCAAGTCCCCCGATAAGGATTTGAAGTCCTCTTCAAGGATTTTCAGTCCCCTGAGAAGGATTTCGAGTCCTTTGAGAAGGATTTGAAGTCCCCTGAGAAGGATTTCAAGTCCCCTTTCTTCTTTAAGGATTTGAAGTCCTCTTCAAGGATTTTCAGTCCCCTGAAGAGGATTTCAAGTCCCCTGTCTTCTTTCTTTAAGGATTTGAAGTCCTCTTCAAGGATTTTCAGTCCCCTGAAGAGGATTTCAAGTCCCTTTTCTTCTTTAAGGATTTGAAGTCCTCTTCAAGGATTGTCAGTTCCCTGAAGAGGATTTCAAGTCCCTTTTCTTCTTTAAGGATTTGAAGTCCTCTTCAAGGATTGTCAGTTCCCTGAAGAGGATTTCAAGTCCCTTTTCTTCTTTAAGGATTTGAAGTCCTCTTCAAGGATTGTCAGTTCCCTGAAGAGGATTTCAAGTCCCCTGTCTTCTTTAAGGATTTGAAGTCCTCTTCAAGGATTTTCCGTCCACTGAAAAGGATTTCAAGTCCAAGGATTTCCAGTCCCCTGGAAGGGTCTATGAATCGGACTAGATACATTATACAAAATCAAACCGTCAAATGCAAGACCTAATTCTCCTTGTTATCTATCACTCTCGCTCGGATCTCCCTCAGTGAGGGAGATTTGACGATCGAGAAGGATTTCAAGTCCAAGGAAGATTTTCAGTCCCCTCGAAAGGATCTATGAATTCGACCCATTTCTATTATAGCTAAGAAAACTGTCGAGCGCAAGACCTAATTTTCCTTGTTATCTATCAATCTCGATCGGATCTCCCTCAGTGAGGGAGATTTGACGAGAAAGATCTCAATTCCAAAGATTTTGAGTCCCCTCGAAAGGGTCTATGAATTCGACCCATTTCTATTATAGCTAAGAAAACTGTCGATTGCAAGACCTAATTTTCCTTGTTATCTATCAATCTCGTTTTGAGATCCCTCGGTCTCAGTAGAGGGAGACTTTGACGAGAAAGATTTCAAGTCCAAGGAAGATTTTGAGTCCCCTCGAAAGGGTCTATGAATTCGACCCATTTCTATTGTAACTCAGAATGCCGTCGATTGCAAGACCTAATTTTCCTTGTTATCTATCAATCTCGATCGGATCTCCCTCAGTGAGGGAGATTTGACGAGAAAGATCTCAATTCCAAAGATTTTCAGTCCCCTCGAAAGGATCTATGAATTCGACCCATTTCTATTGTAACACAGAATGCCGTAGAGCGCAAGACCTAATTTCTTGGATTTGATTTCAATTCCAGGGGACCGCCATGGGCCTTAATTTGTTATCGCTGCAAAATCGTCCTGACGATAAGGAGTCGATTCCAAGTTAAGGGATTTAACGTCCCCTGGACTAACTATGAATCATAGATGTACTATCAAAGTCCAGAGGATTGTCGCTGCAAAATTGCCCCTGTCCAAGAATTTACAGTTCACTAGGAAATCATAGCTAGATCAATTATAGCTAAGAAAACTGTCGATTGCAAGACCTAATTTTCCTTGTTATCTATCAATCTCGATCGGATCTCCCTCAGTGAGGGAGATTTGACGAGAAAGATCTCAATTCCAAAGATTTTGAGTCCCCTCGAAAGGATCTATGAATTCGACCCATTTCTATTGTAACTCAGAATGCCGTCGATTGCAAGACCTAATTTTCCTTGTTATCTATCACTCTCGTTTTGAGATCCCTCGGTCTCAGTAGAGGGAGATTTGACGAGAAAGATTTCAAGTCCAAAGATTTTGAGTCCCCTCGAAAGGATTTCTGAATTTGATCCATTGATAGTGTACATCAGAATGCCGTCGAGCGCAACCCCCGTTTCTATTAAATTGAAAGAATCTGCGGCGGAAAGAAGAATTGGTCTCTTTTGCTTTCTTCTAGAAGTCTGAAGGCAACCCCGCCTTGAACGTACAGGTATCGGATGAAATGACTTATCCATTAGACGAAATTGGAGCATGGAATTCATCGGGAAGCGACCTGAATTGCTACGGAGCAGAAGACTGGGGGTGTGAACCGAATCATTTACACAACCGCTCCCATATGGGAATCACTTAGTCGCATGTACCATTAGGAGGGTTCAATCCTTGTAGTACTGCAAAGGATTGAACAATATTATGGATACCATCAGGAAATACTTATATCTCCTCCGGAAGAGACGAATGATCATTGGGAGGCGCGTGATCATTTCTCCGACACTGTTTCATCACCAATTACGGAAATGGACTAGTTGGAGCGACGGAAGTGGCTTTGGATACAAATCATTCAGAAAGATTCCATTATTTCATGTGACAACTCAAAATAGGTCTGGAATGAGGTATTCCGTGTAATCTCGATGATGGGATCCATTGATATACCCAGTAGAGTTGATGCTGGTACACGAACAATCATAGCTATTTCAATGGAACTCTTCGAAATCGAAGTAGATGGAGAAACTAATGGATCCTGTATGTAAATTGTTGATGTGTCACCCCCTTCGGTGAACATTAATTTAATTATCTTCGGATAGTGATATATAGAAATGACACTTGTAATGGGAGCTACCAGAACTAATGGGTACGAGCCAGCTTTCCATCCATGCCAGAAGGGGTAGGGTTTACCGGAAAAACCTGCTAATGGAGGGATACCCCCTGGGGATGGTAAACGTATAACTAGAGAGAATGTTAGAACAGGATCCTTCATGTATGGTCCCGCATAATCCCTAATGTTATCAGTTCCGGTTCGTGAACCAGATAAAGTGATGCGAGCGAAAGTCCCTAGATTCATGAATATGTAGATAGAAGTATAACTTATCATACTCGCATAGCCATTATCAGGATCCGCAGCAAGTATTCCAATCAGAATATATCCGATTTGGCTTATGGAGGAATATGCTAGCATACGTTTCATGCTTGTCTGAGTAACAGCAATTAGATTCCCCAATACCATGCTAAGGGTAGCTAATATTCCCAAAGCGAGATGCCATTCACTGGATAGGTATGAGAAAGTAATACCGAGGAGTCGTGTAGATAAAGCTAGAGCTGCTACTTTGGAAGTAGCAGAAAAAGAAGCAACGACTGGTGTAGGAGAGTTAGAGTCGGAGAGGAGATCCTCGATCTTCCCGCTCATTCAGAACCGTGCATGAAATTCTCACTTCACACGGCTCCTAGTTCGTAAGAGATTTCTAAGCTCCCAGAACCTTCCCCGTGTGTGTATCAAATCCACTTCTTCCTCGGTAATTCAATATGAGTAATAATTGGTAGCTTCTCGGGAAATCCCCTATCAGTGATTCCTTTTTAAAAGAGTCTCCATCTTACAATCGTTTCGCCCCCACATCTGGAGTGAGGAAAGGTATTGGGGAGGAATGTGATTTTCTTCGTCCCTAGCAGGCATGGCGGCACCGTCTTGGGGCGAATTTCTCTGTTGACGGATGCCTCCACTGTATCCGTGGTTTCTGAAGGATCAAAACCAATCAAATTTGTGTTCCAAGGGGAGGCTATTACACGGGGTAAATATCAATTCCATCACAAAATTCATTTAATTATTCTTTGAGAAACCTACCCATAACGAACCAACTTCGAGAAATACAAATAGGAGATAGGAGGGGGTACCTATTGAATTGCATTTCTCCCCCACTCTGCTTTACCCGCTACACAAAATAAGGGATAATTCTCGTGAGTCCAATACGAGTAACAAATTCGTGGAATTGCGGTAAGAGTTGGTCGTTGATGGGGATAACGAAAAGAAGTTTGTATCTTCTTCACATGCCCGTAGGGTATTACGGAGGAATCAATCAATTTGCATAAGATTATTTGCAACGAATTGATTCCCCTCCGAGCGAATCGCACTCCTTCATATACATCGGGAGTCCATTGGTGAAACGGAACCAACGACAGTTTGAAACCCATTCCCACGATGATAAACGTGATAGAGGTATGGATCGCCGGGGAATCATACATCTGGTTGGATACGAGTCCATTGACTATCTTGTAGAGTTGAGTCTCTCCACCGAATAATCCATATAATAAAGAGAAGCCATGGATTAGGATAGACGAACTTGCCCCACCCATTAGTAGAAACTTCGTAGTCGCTTCGTTGGATCTTATATCCCTCTTCATGTATCCGGATGGAAGGTAGGAGGATAGGCCTAGACGTTCCGGAGATACAAAAATAGTTACCGAATCATTCGCGCGGCATGAAGACATTCCCCCCGGACCCGCAGTTGATGTGAATAGTGAAAATTCCGTCAAAGCTGTTTTTGTGCATCGGATGTAACCAACCGATAGTGAGACAGATAGTAATGAGCAGATCAGGAGAAGTAATCTGAAGATATTGCTGAAAGTGTCGATTCGAAGAGTTCCGTAGGCAATCGAGAGAGATTCTGTTTCCCACTGACGCGACAGGAATACCATGCTAGTCACCAAGGAAGTTAACGCGATTCCGTGAAGCAGGAGTGTGTCTTTCCCTTCGGATACCAAGTCGACAATGACGATTACGACTAAGCCAGTGATTAAACTATATTCCGGAAGAAGTAGTGAATTACCATAGAAAGGGAAAGGATCGATAATTTTCGTAGTACGAATCGGGGTAATATTCAGAAATGGAGTGACTCCAGTCCCGTATTTTATTTTTATATCTAACACTTCGTTAAGAAACCAACAAATTATTTATATTCTTATGTATTTTTGGAAGCTGTGACAGCCTGGTATTTCTGCCTAACAGATAGCTAATGGCTGTATAAAATGGATGGAAGGTAGAGGGGGGGGGGGCTAAAAATAACCCCCCTCCCCCCCCCCACTCATATTTATTATACACCATGTGGTACCGAAACGGGCTGGGTTATCTCCAGATGCCAAAACCTCCGACTATTTGAGATGCTCCTAGACTGAAAATGAGGAGTCATTTTGCAGTTCCCCCGAGGAGTCCCTAAGAATATTCTTGAATCAGACTTACGTCGGATCAGACGCATTGTACTCTTGTGCTTACATGCCGAAGTTTTGTCGCATGGGAGTCGTAATATGTGTCTCAATCTATTTAACCCACCTCTATTCTTCGACCCGCCGTAGTAGAGAGAAATGATTTTCCACAACCGGAGGAATCTCTCTGAGATCTCATCATCTGTCCAAGTAGTCCGAGCCAATTTACTAACTAGACGTCCGGAGCCATCGCAGAAATTACCTCTTGCCATCGATTCAATTAGGAGCATGGTTGGGGTTCCAAAAAGGGATTCCCTAATGGTAGACGTGGTGATATACGATTCATCTACGCCTACGACTCGAATTTCTTCAATTTTTAATTGGATACCCAAGATATAGCCCGGGAATGGGACGCGACTCCTGGATAATCTTCCGGTACGCATTCGGTGAGGGTGAAGCCAACAACGGAAATAAAATTAGCTGGGTGTCAAAATGTAATAGATCCATCTTTTAGCTGGATATTGGGTTCCCCCGAAAGCTAAGATAGAATAATTTTCATATCTTCCGTAATGGATACATGAACTCTTGGTGGGATAAGAATCCTCTTTCAATGCTTCTGAGTTGAATCCAGCGGCACCAATTTGCTTCCAAATAATATTTCTCCGATCGGATGTAGATGTAGAAGACTCTGATTGTAATCCGGAAAAATGTTTCCGCGAAGGCATTAATAACGATTCGATCTCGTAAGTGTAGGGATTCCATAGTAAGGTAGCTAAACCATTTTTCCCCTCCCGGGGAAAATCTGTTGACAACTCTTTACAACCCCGAAGGGTTAGTCTCGGCGGATGTGGAAACGGAGCATCCTCGACTTGTCGACGAAAGATTCGAATTGAAGCCTCTGGATGGAAACTATGGGGTAACTTCATATCCGAAACACAATCGGAATGTGGGAAT
>NW_028239697.1:15000-35222 GCF_047967505.1 Dipteris shenzhenensis | reverse complement strand
TGCATTCTACATATATGCAGTATTTGTCATACCCATGAAAAGTAGTATTTCGAGGAATAGGTACTGGCTATCTGTCAAATCTTTCCTCGAAAGAAGTGATGTTAGATACTTCTTGACAGGTAAAAAGAGGAAGAGGAAGTAAAAGTCCCAGTCGGTGGTGAAAAGGGTGAAGATGATTCACGAGGAATTAATAGGGATCCCGACTCCATCCTGGATTCGTAGATCCCGTATAACTCCTCGTGATCACTCACGGGAATAAGCCACTGCTTATCCCAGTCTTAAGCGTCGAGAAAGTAATATCCCATCCCAGCCTGAGATTTATCTATTCCAACGAAACAATCTAGTCGATATTGAAAATACCATACTCATCCCCCCTGTTAGTTTATTCCTCCCCACATCCATTCCTCCTAGTCCGATTATGCTTACAATTATCCGAAGGTCGATCGATACCACTTCCTCCATTCTGGGGGTTTACTACCCGACAAAGTTGCCAAGGCGGAGCTGCTGAGTTGATGACAATGGGGTGGAGCTGCTGAGTTGATGACAATGGGGTGGAGCTTCGAGTTAAGCGACAAGCATGAAGAGCCTGAATCAGAAGATGGAACCGTCAATAGAGATTTCTATCCGGAAAATTGATATCCCGAGTCCCATTTACCCACCCAATCCCTCCCTTTTATCAACTGATTGGTGCTTAAAAGCTAATCAGTAGACAATTAAGAGATAATCTCGAGATGGGCTTGTTTGTCTAAAAAGGGGGTCACTATCTAACAAATATTCTAATAATTCGTGTGGGGATGAGCGGGAATCGCCCAACTGGGGAGTGTTTTCCCCCGGCTGAATCATTTGAGTCTGCTGAGTCAAGAGCACAATAAACTCCTAAAATGGTTTTAAATCACTCTCCCTTAGAGAAGAATCTGAGGGTCTTGCATGTGAATCTCATCCAGAAAGAGTGATTCGTGGGATATGGGGATAATTACCGACACGACGAATCTCTCCGACGGGTTGCGTCACCACGGGAGATCCAGATATCTGGGAGGTTACTTCTATGAGAGCTGCACGCAAAGTCCCGGCCGGATTGGGCGAGTTACGGGAAAGAAAAGGAATGGATTCAAATTGGGAATGCTTCTTACACACCCTCCTCTTCCAAGACGATCTCCATTCAGTGGCCCGTAACCCTTACTTAAAGGGATCAATTACTGATTCGGTAGGATGTTCCAGAAGGGGATATAGTATGATATCTGCGAGACGATTAATCAATGGAACACGTAAACAGGATTTTTCGGAGATTCCTCTTTCAAAATTTGATCAAAATTGATTTGGTGATTCCGAAACGGATCCATATTTTGATGCACTTTCAGAAGGAATATGCCTAGTATCGGAAATTGCTTTCTCGTCGCAGGTGGAGGAACCCCTATCTATGAAAGGGGTTGGTGAATGGAAGAATTCCCGATCCGTCTATTCGATATCTCCATTCGTGGAAGACAGATTCCCACATTCCGATTGTGTTTCGGATATGAAGTTACCCCATAGTTTCCATCCAGAGGCTTCAATTCGAATCTTTCGTCGACAAGTCGAGGATGCTCCGTTTCCACATCCGCCGAGACTAACCCTTCGGGGTTGTAAAGAGTTGTCAACAGATTTTCCCCGGGAGGGGAAAAATGGTTTAGCTACCTTACTATGGAATCCCTACACTTACGAGATCGAATCGTTATTAATGCCTTCGCGGAAACATTTTTCCGGATTACAATCAGAGTCTTCTACATCTACATCCGATCGGAGAAATATTATTTGGAAGCAAATTGGTGCCGCTGGATTCAACTCAGAAGCATTGAAAGAGGATTCTTATCCCACCAAGAGTTCATGTATCCATTACGGAAGATATGAAAATTATTCTATCTTAGCTTTCGGGGGAACCCAATATCCAGCTAAAAGATGGATCTATTACATTTTGACACCCAGCTAATTTTATTTCCGTTGTTGGCTTCACCCTCACCGAATGCGTACCGGAAGATTATCCAGGAGTCGCGTCCCATTCCCGGGCTATATCTTGGGTATCCAATTAAAAATTGAAGAAATTCGAGTCGTAGGCGTAGATGAATCGTATATCACCACGTCTACCATTAGGGAATCCCTTTTTGGAACCCCAACCATGCTCCTAATTGAATCGATGGCAAGAGGTAATTTCTGCGATGGCTCCGGACGTCTAGTTAGTAAATTGGCTCGGACTACTTGGACAGATGATGAGATCTCAGAGAGATTCCTCCGGTTGTGGAAAATCATTTCTCTCTACTACGGCGGGTCGAAGAATAGAGGTGGGTTAAATAGATTGAGACACATATTACGACTCCCATGCGACAAAACTTCGGCATGTAAGCACAAGAGTACAATGCGTCTGATCCGACGTAAGTCTGATTCAAGAATATTCTTAGGGACTCCTCGGGGGAACTGCAAAATGACTCCTCATTTTCAGTCTAGGAGCATCTCAAATAGTCGGAGGTTTTGGCATCTGGAGATAACCCAGCCCGTTTCGGTACCACATGGTGTATAATAAATATGAGTGGGGGGGGGGAGGGGGGTTATTTTTAGCCCCCCCCCCTCTACCTTCCATCCATTTTATACAGCCATTAGCTATCTGTTAGGCAGAAATACCAGGCTGTCACAGCTTCCAAAAATACATAAGAATATAAATAATTTGTTGGTTTCTTAACGAAGTGTTAGATATAAAAATAAAATACGGGACTGGAGTCACTCCATTTCTGAATATTACCCCGATTCGTACTACGAAAATTATCGATCCTTTCCCTTTCTATGGTAATTCACTACTTCTTCCGGAATATAGTTTAATCACTGGCTTAGTCGTAATCGTCATTGTCGACTTGGTATCCGAAGGGAAAGACACACTCCTGCTTCACGGAATCGCGTTAACTTCCTTGGTGACTAGCATGGTATTCCTGTCGCGTCAGTGGGAAACAGAATCTCTCTCGATTGCCTACGGAACTCTTCGAATCGACACTTTCAGCAATATCTTCAGATTACTTCTCCTGATCTGCTCATTACTATCTGTCTCACTATCGGTTGGTTACATCCGATGCACAAAAACAGCTTTGACGGAATTTTCACTATTCACATCAACTGCGGGTCCGGGGGAATGTCTTCATGCCGCGCGAATGATTCGGTAACTATTTTTGTATCTCCGGAACGTCTAGGCCTATCCTCCTACCTTCCATCCGGATACATGAAGAGGGATATAAGATCCAACGAAGCGACTACGAAGTTTCTACTAATGGGTGGGGCAAGTTCGTCTATCCTAATCCATGGCTTCTCTTTATTATATGGATTATTCGGTGGAGAGACTCAACTCTACAAGATAGTCAATGGACTCGTATCCAACCAGATGTATGATTCCCCGGCGATCCATACCTCTATCACGTTTATCATCGTGGGAATGGGTTTCAAACTGTCGTTGGTTCCGTTTCACCAATGGACTCCCGATGTATATGAAGGAGTGCGATTCGCTCGGAGGGGAATCAATTCGTTGCAAATAATCTTATGCAAATTGATTGATTCCTCCGTAATACCCTACGGGCATGTGAAGAAGATACAAACTTCTTTTCGTTATCCCCATCAACGACCAACTCTTACCGCAATTCCACGAATTTGTTACTCGTATTGGACTCACGAGAATTATCCCTTATTTTGTGTAGCGGGTAAAGCAGAGTGGGGGAGAAATGCAATTCAATAGGTACCCCCTCCTATCTCCTATTTGTATTTCTCGAAGTTGGTTCGTTATGGGTAGGTTTCTCAAAGAATAATTAAATGAATTTTGTGATGGAATTGATATTTACCCCGTGTAATAGCCTCCCCTTGGAACACAAATTTGATTGGTTTTGATCCTTCAGAAACCACGGATACAGTGGAGGCATCCGTCAACAGAGAAATTCGCCCCAAGACGGTGCCGCCATGCCTGCTAGGGACGAAGAAAATCACATTCCTCCCCAATACCTTTCCTCACTCCAGATGTGGGGGCGAAACGATTGTAAGATGGAGACTCTTTTAAAAAGGAATCACTGATAGGGGATTTCCCGAGAAGCTACCAATTATTACTCATATTGAATTACCGAGGAAGAAGTGGATTTGATACACACACGGGGAAGGTTCTGGGAGCTTAGAAATCTCTTACGAACTAGGAGCCGTGTGAAGTGAGAATTTCATGCACGGTTCTGAATGAGCGGGAAGATCGAGGATCTCCTCTCCGACTCTAACTCTCCTACACCAGTCGTTGCTTCTTTTTCTGCTACTTCCAAAGTAGCAGCTCTAGCTTTATCTACACGACTCCTCGGTATTACTTTCTCATACCTATCCAGTGAATGGCATCTCGCTTTGGGAATATTAGCTACCCTTAGCATGGTATTGGGGAATCTAATTGCTGTTACTCAGACAAGCATGAAACGTATGCTAGCATATTCCTCCATAAGCCAAATCGGATATATTCTGATTGGAATACTTGCTGCGGATCCTGATAATGGCTATGCGAGTATGATAAGTTATACTTCTATCTACATATTCATGAATCTAGGGACTTTCGCTCGCATCACTTTATCTGGTTCACGAACCGGAACTGATAACATTAGGGATTATGCGGGACCATACATGAAGGATCCTGTTCTAACATTCTCTCTAGTTATACGTTTACCATCCCCAGGGGGTATCCCTCCATTAGCAGGTTTTTCCGGTAAACCCTACCCCTTCTGGCATGGATGGAAAGCTGGCTCGTACCCATTAGTTCTGGTAGCTCCCATTACAAGTGTCATTTCTATATATCACTATCCGAAGATAATTAAATTAATGTTCACCGAAGGGGGTGACACATCAACAATTTACATACAGGATCCATTAGTTTCTCCATCTACTTCGATTTCGAAGAGTTCCATTGAAATAGCTATGATTGTTCGTGTACCAGCATCAACTCTACTGGGTATATCAATGGATCCCATCATCGAGATTACACGGAATACCTCATTCCAGACCTATTTTGAGTTGTCACATGAAATAATGGAATCTTTCTGAATGATTTGTATCCAAAGCCACTTCCGTCGCTCCAACTAGTCCATTTCCGTAATTGGTGATGAAACAGTGTCGGAGAAATGATCACGCGCCTCCCAATGATCATTCGTCTCTTCCGGAGGAGATATAAGTATTTCCTGATGGTATCCATAATATTGTTCAATCCTTTGCAGTACTACAAGGATTGAACCCTCCTAATGGTACATGCGACTAAGTGATTCCCATATGGGAGCGGTTGTGTAAATGATTCGGTTCACACCCCCAGTCTTCTGCTCCGTAGCAATTCAGGTCGCTTCCCGATGAATTCCATGCTCCAATTTCGTCTAATGGATAAGTCATTTCATCCGATACCTGTACGTTCAAGGCGGGGTTGCCTTCAGACTTCTAGAAGAAAGCAAAAGAGACCAATTCTTCTTTCCGCCGCAGATTCTTTCAATTTAATAGAAACGGGGGTTGCGCTCGACGGCATTCTGATGTACACTATCAATGGATCAAATTCAGAAATCCTTTCGAGGGGACTCAAAATCTTTGGACTTGAAATCTTTCTCGTCAAATCTCCCTCTACTGAGACCGAGGGATCTCAAAACGAGAGTGATAGATAACAAGGAAAATTAGGTCTTGCAATCGACGGCATTCTGAGTTACAATAGAAATGGGTCGAATTCATAGATCCTTTCGAGGGGACTCAAAATCTTTGGAATTGAGATCTTTCTCGTCAAATCTCCCTCACTGAGGGAGATCCGATCGAGATTGATAGATAACAAGGAAAATTAGGTCTTGCAATCGACAGTTTTCTTAGCTATAATTGATCTAGCTATGATTTCCTAGTGAACTGTAAATTCTTGGACAGGGGCAATTTTGCAGCGACAATCCTCTGGACTTTGATAGTACATCTATGATTCATAGTTAGTCCAGGGGACGTTAAATCCCTTAACTTGGAATCGACTCCTTATCGTCAGGACGATTTTGCAGCGATAACAAATTAAGGCCCATGGCGGTCCCCTGGAATTGAAATCAAATCCAAGAAATTAGGTCTTGCGCTCTACGGCATTCTGTGTTACAATAGAAATGGGTCGAATTCATAGATCCTTTCGAGGGGACTGAAAATCTTTGGAATTGAGATCTTTCTCGTCAAATCTCCCTCACTGAGGGAGATCCGATCGAGATTGATAGATAACAAGGAAAATTAGGTCTTGCAATCGACGGCATTCTGAGTTACAATAGAAATGGGTCGAATTCATAGACCCTTTCGAGGGGACTCAAAATCTTCCTTGGACTTGAAATCTTTCTCGTCAAAGTCTCCCTCTACTGAGACCGAGGGATCTCAAAACGAGATTGATAGATAACAAGGAAAATTAGGTCTTGCAATCGACAGTTTTCTTAGCTATAATAGAAATGGGTCGAATTCATAGACCCTTTCGAGGGGACTCAAAATCTTTGGAATTGAGATCTTTCTCGTCAAATCTCCCTCACTGAGGGAGATCCGATCGAGATTGATAGATAACAAGGAAAATTAGGTCTTGCGCTCGACAGTTTTCTTAGCTATAATAGAAATGGGTCGAATTCATAGATCCTTTCGAGGGGACTGAAAATCTTCCTTGGACTTGAAATCCTTCTCGATCGTCAAATCTCCCTCACTGAGGGAGATCCGAGCGAGAGTGATAGATAACAAGGAGAATTAGGTCTTGCATTTGACGGTTTGATTTTGTATAATGTATCTAGTCCGATTCATAGACCCTTCCAGGGGACTGGAAATCCTTGGACTTGAAATCCTTTTCAGTGGACGGAAAATCCTTGAAGAGGACTTCAAATCCTTAAAGAAGACAGGGGACTTGAAATCCTCTTCAGGGAACTGACAATCCTTGAAGAGGACTTCAAATCCTTAAAGAAGAAAAGGGACTTGAAATCCTCTTCAGGGAACTGACAATCCTTGAAGAGGACTTCAAATCCTTAAAGAAGAAAAGGGACTTGAAATCCTCTTCAGGGAACTGACAATCCTTGAAGAGGACTTCAAATCCTTAAAGAAGAAAAGGGACTTGAAATCCTCTTCAGGGGACTGAAAATCCTTGAAGAGGACTTCAAATCCTTAAAGAAAGAAGACAGGGGACTTGAAATCCTCTTCAGGGGACTGAAAATCCTTGAAGAGGACTTCAAATCCTTAAAGAAGAAAGGGGACTTGAAATCCTTCTCAGGGGACTTCAAATCCTTCTCAAAGGACTCGAAATCCTTCTCAGGGGACTGAAAATCCTTGAAGAGGACTTCAAATCCTTATCGGGGGACTTGAAATCCTTATCGGGGGCGGGGGACTTGAAATCCTTATCGGGGGCGGGGGACTTGAAATCCTTCTCAGGGGACTGGAAATCCTTGGATAAGACAGGGGACTTGAAATCCCTTAAGAGTACGGGGGACTTGAAATCCCTTAAGAGTACGGGGGACTTGAAATCCCTTAAGAGTACGGGGGACTTGAAATCCCTGAAGAGTACGGGGGACTTGAAATCCCTTAAGAGGACTATAAATCCTTGGATAAGACAGGACTGGAAATCCTTGAATAAGACAGGGGACTTGAAATCCCTTAAGAGGACTTCAAATCCTTGGATAAGACAGGGGACTTGAAATCCCTGAAGAGGACTATAAATCCTTGGATAAGACAGGGGACTTGAAATCCCTGAAGAGGACTATAAATCCTTGGATAAGACAGGGGACTTGAAATCCCTGAAGAGGACTATAAATCCTTGGATAAGACAGGGGACTTGAAATCCCTGAAGAGGACTATAAATCCTTGGATAAGACGGGGGACTTGAAATCCCTGAAGAGGACTGGAAATCCTTGAATAAGACAGGACTTCAAATCCTTATAGATGGAGAGAGACGAAGAAACAGGATCGGTAGAGGAGGAGAAAGGGTTTGCTCTTGACGAGGAGCTGGGATGGAATCGATACAGAACAAATTTATGGATCCTTTTTTCTTCCCGGGGACTGGAAATCCTTCAACAGGAGGACTGAAAATCCTTGGAGAGAACTATAAATCCTTCAGCAGGGGGACTAGAAGTCCCTCCAGGGGACTGGAAATCCTTTTCGATATAGAGAGACGAAGAAATAAGATTGGGAAAAATAAGTAAAGGGTTGCTTTTGATGAGGGACTAGGATCGAATTGATAGAAACATATTCCGGACCCCATCCATAGAGAAAGATGGGGTGGTGGGAAGTAAAAAGGTAAGGAATAAGGAGTAGAGCCTCGATGGTGAAATGGTAGACACGCCAGATTCAAAATTTGGTGCTGAAGAGCGTGGAGGTCCGAATCCTCCTCGGGGCAGAAGGTCTCGTACCCTTATTCAGATCGAACCCTTATCTACTAAAAGCTTTATCAAAGGTTTATCAAAGATTTATTCTCTCTACCACTAGAGATTCACATTCAATTGATTTGCTTATCTCCCAAATGAGTACCTCCTCGGGGTAGGAGGTCTCGTACCCTTATTCAGATCGAACCCTTATCTATTCAAAGGTTTATCAAAGATTTATCCTCTCTACCACTAGAGATTCACATTCAATTGATTTGCTTATCTCCCAAATGAGTACCTCCTCGGGGTAGGAGGTCTCGTACACTTATTCAGATCGAACCCTTATCTACTAAAAGCTTTATCAAAGATTTATCCTCTCTACCACTAAAGATTCACATTCAATTGATTTGCTTATCTCCCAAATGAGCACTCGAAATACTTCCTCGGGGCAGAAGGTCTCGTACCCTTATTCAGATCGAACCCTTATATACTAAAAGATTTATCAAAGATTTATTCTCTCTACCACTAAAGATTCACATTCAATTGATTTGCTTATCTCCCAAATGAGCACTCGAAATACCTCCTCGATTCGAGAGACAAGTGGTCTCTCCGGTGCCTCCCAAACTCCCAATAGGAAGAAAAATCCTCGGAGGATTCTGGTCTTTCCAGTGCCCAACCCTCAAACATGGGGATGCAAATCCTCCGATTGTTGATTATTGAGACCAGAATTCTCCGCCGTCCGGGGATTTGGATATGAAGTATTAGGTATCGAATAGGAAACACCTTCTGCTTCTTTCTCAAGTGAGGCTGGGACTCAGAATCCCGAGATTCGAGGAGATCCAAGTAGGTCTTTCAACGGGACTAGAAATCCTTATCAGGGGACTTCAAATCCTTGAAGAAGACAGGACTGGAAATCCTTGAAGAAGACGGGGGACTTGAAATCCTTCGAGGGGACTAAAAATCCTA
Source organism: Dipteris shenzhenensis (assembly GCF_047967505.1). Lineage (NCBI taxonomy): Eukaryota > Viridiplantae > Streptophyta > Polypodiopsida > Gleicheniales > Dipteridaceae > Dipteris > Dipteris shenzhenensis. Next base: position 25,917 of record NW_028239697.1, on the reverse strand, counting down.
GTACCTGAGGTGGGACTGAAAGTCGTAGTAGCCAATTAGAGTGTGATGAAACTGCGTCACGAGACCCCAGTATCTGGACTAGGACCAGAAATCCTAGTAGTTAGTCGGGGCATTAGTTAGGATGTCACCAAGAATCCCTATTAGTGAATTTGAATGAACTAAAATTTTGGGATTCGGTTAGATGGTCCATCCCCTAAGGACCCGGGGTCCTTAGAGCCCTTCCAATGGAAACAATGGAAAGGACTTGAAATCCTGATTATCTAGTTGGATACGGGAAAATCCAAACTTTAGAATGAATTTTTGGAATGTAAAGATGAATGAGGGGAATGCCCCTCCTTCCTCCCCATATTACCGTTGATCACCGAGAAATTGAATCTCCGGAGAATCTCAAACAGAATGGATCGACATCTTCATCAAGGATTTGTTCCGATAAGGATGTTGGAAAACTACTACGTCCTCTACGAACTACTTCCTACATTTTCCATATAAGAGATTCCTACTCCTTCTTGATTTCGAATGTTGCTTCCATCTCCCGAATAGGAAGACTCCGAAGGTGATCTATAACTTAGTAATTATCCGGAATTCTATAAGCAGAAGTTATTGCATCAGTAAGGGGAAAAGATGTATCTTCCTTTCACCAATTCGAATCCTGAATAGCCCTATATATTGCTAGGGATCCAGACTGAGTCAAGAATATCCGAGATTTTATGATGCGATATCGAATTCCCATTCAATAATTGTCTTGTTATTCGATCCGGTGACGTCCCACTAAATCGAAATAGATTGAATAGGTAGTGGTAACTTTCAAACAACATGTTATGAATGAGAAAATCTTTGGATGAGTGACGATTCCGTCTCATCCATCTATCTCTATGAACCATAAGCCTGAAACGAAGGAATCGCTCTTGCAAATCTTCCATTGGAATGCTTTGATACGAGTGAATAGGAACAAATATCTGCGGGTATTGCAAATATATATGCATGAATTAGGTTTCTTTGACGTATTCAAAGTGTCGTTCTTCACCCGAAGGGAAATTCTTCCACCGCTTGGTAGATAATTCAGTTATCGATTTCCGGTCATATCCACGAAGAAGAAAGAAATTTCTAATCTTTTCATTTGAGAAATGTTTCTCGCGCTCCCTCCTCGTACCGTAAGTAACATAAAGCCTCCGTACCAGTTCTTGTTTCGCTAATAAACTATGACGTGAAGAGGGAATGTTATGATCCGGCTGAGATAGAAGCATGGGATCCCAGGTGAAGCGCCCCCCCAGGAATAGAATTGGTTCATCGGATCGATTACATTGCGTTTCGTATTGATTAGATGAGTTGGGGATTCCTAATTCAAGAAATTGCTCGCGTAATGATAGATTATCCAATTAATTTTCTAATCTTTTAATGTCTCTTTGTCTCGATTTACCCGAGGCTCTCTTGTAACTGAAAAGATATCCTTTTCTCTTATGCGATTTCTTTCCACTAGACTTAATCTTATTCAATTCGAAATCCCGTTGGGGGATTTGATCCTGATTCCGATGAAAAAAGATCGAATTATACAAATTATTCGATTCGGATAATACTCTTATCGATTCATAACTGCCACTTCGCATGAAACCAAAACGCCAAAATTTGGGGGACCAAGTAATCCCACGCGACACTTCCTTCGGAATCGAGTCTACTTCACTCGACTGTTCCATTTCAGAATCAGTTGGAATCTTAGACACCCCCTTCTTTGTAGATTTATAAGAACGACTCGCAGAGATTATATCTGGAGAATACCTGGGTTCGATGGAAGAAGGAAGAGGAGGACTATTAGCGAATTGACTTCTACTTCTACAGATTTCTGAACATAAGAAATCCCTCAAAAGGTTTTCCGAGATACCACAGGCTAAGTTAGAATCATTCTCTACAACTTTATCAATAACAACGAGATTCTCTTCCTCTCTCATATCCATTCCGAACCAAGGATCACGAGCTGCTAATCCGGCCAATAGCCCTAAGATATGCGGAAGTATAGCGAATTCCTTAATTGTTGACTCGGTTATTAAAGGTTCCAAATACCAGTTATACAAGTGGTAAAACCTCTTCTTCAGTGTATTACTACCAATAAATGAGGGATCTGCAGGGGAAGTATCTATCAAACCATTTTTCAGAATAGCTTTTCCTATATTGTAAGGAAGTATTTCATATCCAGAACCGAATCGGATTCCGTTACCTATATACGTAACAATTGAATTTTGTCTACGTAAAGCTAATTTAATTGCACTATCGGATACAATCTTTCTTCTTCTAGAAGTAGTGATTAATAATGCTTCATTAGCAGGAGAAAATAGATCTCGTTTGCTATAACCCGTAGTTCCAGACCCAGTACCTTCGAGAAAAGAGGGATCAGCTTCTATTTCAAAGCCTTTGACACGCGAGAGAATTGACAATTCTTTTTGACGCTGACGCCTGTTAGACCCTCGGAGATTTATCAATTAGTTCGACCAATTCGGAGCTATTGAAGCTGGATCTACCTTTGCAGGTACATGAGTCGAAGCAATAACGAGATTCTTGCGAATGCAAGGATTCCTGCGCCCATTACCGATACTCCTCAATATTAGGCAGAGTAAGAATCTGGGATCGGCTTCTAATCTGTGATACAGGCGATTAACATTCAACTCATGAATGTCTTGAATCCATATCGTACAGGGAGACATCTCTTTTGCTATTGCAAAAATAAGATTCAATCGGTTTACGCTCTGTTTCGAAATGAAAGTCCCACGTACATTATTGAAATATGATCTGTTGTATAACAACTTCCTCAATGGCAGTCTCACCGACGGAAAGTAGGAATTGGATGCTATATCCCTAACTACATAAGATCGTCCAGTTTCTATGGGTCCTACTAGTGGAACTCCTTCAGATGGTAATAATCCTGATGAAAGCAAAATAGGTACGTCACGACATGGAATATTCGGAATGCCTTTTCGTCTCATTGTCGCTGAAAGGAGAATATTTCTTTCAAGGGCAAGAAGAGCCCACTTCTCCGCAGGATCCAACTCACAGATCTCGTAATTTGATAGATCATTTTGACGAATCCGAAGTAGGTATGACAAAAGATTAGATCCTTCTTCTGGGGTGGGTTCGTGATTAATCCCACCGCTCAATGAATCGTAATTGGAATTTAATTTCGATTCATACTTGGAAATAGTTTTATTTGTCACTAGATATTGAGTCAGTAATTGTTTATTAATCTTAAGGGTGTCGGAGCTTTTCCTACGAAGTATCCACGAATCTAGTTCATTTTTCACAAGGTAATAGAAGATTATATTATTTGTATAATTCAGGAATCTCTTCAGGGAATGTATCAGTAGATCTTTCGTTTACATTTACCTTGTCGAGGGAGAATACATTACCTTTTCCAGATAAAACCCACGCATTGGGTCTATTAAATATCCGGTGATATTGAAACGTTTCCACAAGTGAGGGGAATTGGAACCCGAAACAGCAGATAAATAATGCATGAGAAATGCAAGAACAAATAATATCGAGAAAACGAGGTAGGATGGGGCATACTTATTCGAAAATCTAAAGACTGACCATCTCGAATGCGACACCTGCGTTTAGTTAGTAATTTCTTCGAAAATAGAGAGATCTATTTTAGATAATACGTTACTGATGGAATCGTTTCTGAATCTTGATCTTAGGCTTAACGATAAACAAGCTCTAGCATTACCTATATCCTCAGCAACTCTTTCCGTAATTCCGGGGAAAGTGTAATTCAAGTCATCACTTACTTTGAGTACTATTTCTGGATATATCTCTCTAATCAGATCATAAAAGTATCTCCACCAGTTAGGGGTGAAAAACCGAGGTATATATTCTCCGAATGGGCTCCATTTCTCGCAGATATTGTCTCTCCAAAAGATCCAAGAGATCTTATATTTGTTTAAATCCTTTGATAACTCATCGAAATTAATGAGATGAGATGGAAGAATAGGTTCTTTTTAGACACGTGTATCTGCAAGCCTCGTATTTTCGTACAGAACCTTCTCTCCAGTTAATCCTGTTGGAGATCTTGATGCTACACTGCTGCATAATGAGAATTTCTTTGACCAATAAAGCGTCTCAGATTCTTCTGATTCCCAAAAATAACCAATGTGTGAATCATTTTGATAGAATTGATTCCCAATAGAATCATTCCTCGAGTTTGATCTCTTCTCAATGGATCCCTCCGAATCGACTTGATCCACTCCCGAATTTTTGAGACGGGGTCGAGATCGCCAATCAGCCGATAGCTTAGAGTTTATCAATGTTCTTTCCAAGTAATTTCCATCGCTACCACATGAAGATAGAGACGAATCTCCCGTTTCGCGAGGAGATAAGTTCAACCCCGTCAGTAGTCCTCTTAGATCCGAAATAGAGTCAAGAAATCTATCTGAATGAGTTAGTGGTGGTATCGCAGATTCATCCAGATCAGATGGAGTCGATTCGGTTGTTGCGAGTATATGATCAATAGTTTCCCTTTCCGTTCGTTGCGAGGAATTGGGTAACAACGAATCAGACACTTGGGATTGAATAGATGAAGTGATATTTTTTGTATCTAAGGATCCTATTTCAAGAGATGGGATGACTTCATCACCGGAGCCCGTATACGAATTCTCTAAGATGTCAGAGTAACTACTGCTGTATCCTCCAACCAACGAATCCCTTCTTCTGATTATTGAGATAAAATCCCTTCCGGCACAGTTCAATACGGGTAAATGCGAGTAATCTATAAAGTTTGGTGTATCTACTTCATCGGAAATGGATCCCGAAATACTCCCAATATTCCTATTCGAACCTTTCCCATAATTCAAATTATCCAGAAACAGATCCCAATCCTGCCTTCCCGTAGCGGAATAAGCACCATTCGGGAGTTTTGTTCCAATACATTCGATACAGGATGATTCAACAAGAAATGGATTAACTGCGGGTTTTAGGAAGATTGAGGAGCCTACCGATTCTTCATCCATTAACAATCCGGACTCGATGAAGAAACTATCTTTTCTACCGAAGATTCTCTTGAGAAAGGATATCTTCTCATCGAGGTTGAGTGAACTCAGAAGGAAATCAAGCAGTGGATAATCTATATTGTTCAATTTATAGACAAGATAATCAATCCCATCTGTCGAAGCTTCTTCACTAATATACTTGGGAATAATGATTCGGTAAATAGATGATATATTGGTAAATTCCTTGGGATACTTGTTGTTCCTCCCAGCCGTACTACGAATAGTGATACCAATATTATTTAGTGCTAATATCGACAGATCATAGATTGATCTACCTAAGTCGGATCTTATTTCTGCGAATACTCTCTTGGAAGGGGAAAAAGACAAGTCTCTGATTGTATCAAGCCACCTGTGCACATTTGACCGAACATCTGGATATTCATCAATTGGGGAAATATACATTCATGCAACAAACGCTCTATGTTACCCCTCATTCCAATAATCTCTATTCAATTGCAATTCTTGTTACACCAGTAGATCCCTCGCCCCCCTCCCGGCTACCCAATTGATAGTTGATTCTGGATAGATATTCACTAGCTAATGTACAGAAATAGTCACGCGAAAAGAGCGTGTATACTGAGTAGAGAGATATTAACCTATTTCGTTCATATACCCTAACTAGAGAGTATGTTGAAGATATGTTACCTCCCTCTCCCGATTCATCTGAAAAAGTAGGATTTTCACTTCCATCAGTTCTTTCTACAGGTACATCGAAAAGGATCTCTAAACGGTTTGAAATAATCTTATCAAGATCGAAGTATGCGCCATTTTGCATCTCTGATTCCTCGTCAAGTATTCCACCAAATGATAGATCTCCTCTCGATAGAAAGGCTTTCCTAGGTTCCTCGCTACTACTACCAATTCTTACCTTACTGGAAATCAAATTCGATTTTTTAACTCTTAAAAGAAATCCAGTCAGTCGGTTTCTTGATTCATTTATTAGTTGTGAATAGGCGTGTAGAATAGAAAATTCCCCCTCATTTCCGTGGGAATCTAACCCCAATAATTGGAAGAACCACTTACGATTCTAGGAAGAATCAATACATTTATTGGAATCATTTTCTGCTATTCCCGCTACAGAAGGGGAGAAAGGATCTCCCAACAATAAAGGAGAGTCGAGTGTAAAATGCCGACAATCTCTCTCTACTTTCCATAAATGAGATATTCTTCCGATACGAAAGACACGGAATTCTTATATCATTCTTCTGCCAAATATGTCTTAATAGGAGTTCCATCGGCGGTGGGACCCATACCTAGTTCATGTATAGATGATTCTGTTGAAAAGCCGTGACTCACCGCCTCTGGAGAATCATCAGTGGATATTGCTCTTTCCTCCGGAGAGTAACTGCCTACAAAGCCATTTCCAGATCTTTTCATTGAATCATATTCTGGATTTCTCTCCTCACTTCAACTAGATAAACAAGTATCTTCGATAGGTATCTCCTTCCCAACCTTCTGATTTCTGGAATCAGACTCATCCCTTGAGTTGCTATGAAAAGCCTCCAATTCTCTAGATGTCTCTATTTGTGAGGAGACATACTTCGAGAAACCACAGGAAATTTCTAGTAATATACTTGGTACCTCAGTGAGTAATTGATTATCCGATAGATAATCAAGTTCGATAAATCTCTTTTCTAAGAGAGATCTCGTTAGATTCAATTCGCGCTCATCCTTATTCCATGGAGAAGGACTTTGGTGACAGGAATGCCACATATAAAAATCGGCGTAATCCCGGAATAGTGTCCAACTCCCCTCGTCAATGGAATTTAACCAATCTCTTATATCGCTATAGGATAGGGATACACCATCACGAGATGACATTGTATTCTTATGGGGTGGAAATAGAGACAAATTGGAGAGACCCTTCCGCTCGGAATAGAACGGTGATTCATCTCCCTGCCGATCTACTGAATCCCTGGATTCGAGTAACATTTTGTCCCAAAAGTCCGATATTACGGGAATGAAGGAATCGCTTCTTAATGTTGCTGTTTGTAGCCAATTAACCCTTTGCTTGTCATGGATTTTCCGGAGAAGTAACGAATCAGAATCATTTTAGTAACAGTCATCCTTACGAAGTATCACATTTATATAGAATTCAAAAAACTCATTTGAATCTTCTTAGATTCTTATCCCCCAGTGATTTTTCAATCCTCTCAGTCACATCTCTGGATATATTCTTGATGGGGAGTGGATCCCTCATCAGCCGGACCCTCCATCCATCTGAAACCGAAGGATCCATCGCACTATATATGGGAACTTGCGGTTCTTCCCTCGTCGAAGTTGTGGAAATATTTCCGTTTGAATCCGAATAGTAAGAATTACGTGTCTTTCCCTTTCTATCCTTTTCAGCAGGTGAGCATCTTATTGATAGAGAAAGAGGATAGAAGGATTCAACAGAATTTGTTGCTGGTTTTTTTACTACTCCACCAGTTCTATTAATTAGTTTCGCTAGATCTATAGAACCTCCTTCGATCAAATTTCTCTCACCTGAACGATGCATAGGAATTGGTATTGTTAGTAACATCAGGATTCCCGGAGTCACGCTATTACCCCGCTTCATTGAATCGCGCAGATTCCGTAAAAAGATTGAACTCAGAATTCATAAGTCAAATAATTTGATGGAGGGTTCATAACTGGAGAATAGACCAATTAGAAATTCCCCTAGATCTTGATTTTTCAATGATTCAAATGAGTAGTGGAATCCATCGGTTTCTGCTAACTTCGGAACTTCAGAGAATAAATCTGGACTTCTTACTTTTTCTTCTCCCACTTCTCTTACCTCATGATCTCTCTTCACTTTATCTATATGTGGTAGATACTACCCACCTCTCACATTCCATTATATAGATAATATCGAAAGATTCAAGGCCCAATGGAGTGAGTACTTTCGATGTGGTGATTTGTGGGTGTATTCGTACCTACCTGAAGCTGTCTCGGGAATCTCGAATTGTTGAAGAAACCTATCTATGTCTTATCTATCTCCTCATCAACTTATTTTATTCCGAGTGATAAAGACGAGTTCTCCAACCTGATGGGCGAACGACGGGGATTGAACCCGCGCGTGATGGATCCACAATCCATTGCCTTGATCCACTTGGCTACGTCCGCCCCCTACTTTCCCTATTCAGCTTTCTTAACTGGGAGAGAACAAGATCTACTAGGGTCATTCATTCGATGCGCGTACGTATTATTCGTCTATATATTAATACAAGAAAAAATATGTTAGGTGAAAAATGTATTCTCAATCTATTCCAGTGGGTACGGGACTACAAGCGTTCCGCTAATCAGAATGAGAATATCTTTGATTCCCATTCTCTGTAATCCTAGAAGGGTGTTTCAAAGATTCCCCAGAATCCAAGATTGGAAACTGATAATTGTAAGATTATGGCGAGATATTACTATTATTTCTATTCATTCCATCGGACGAATCTCCATTAAATACCAAACCTTATGCGAGGTTTGGTATTTAGTGATGCTGCACGACCAGACAGGTATTATCCGTTTACAGAAGGAGCTTCAACAGAAGCTAAGTCTAGAGGGAAATTATGAGCGTTACGTTCATGCATAACTTCCATACCTAGGTTAGCACGGTTGATGATATCAGCCCAGGTGTTAATAACACGACCTTGGCTATCAACCACGGATTGGTTGAAGTTAAAACCATTCAAGTTGAATGCCATGGTGCTGATACCCAAGGCAGTAAACCAGATGCCTACTACGGGCCAAGCGGCTAAGAAGAAGTGCAGAGAGCGAGAATTGTTAAAGCTGGCATATTGGAAGATCAAACGGCCAAAATAACCGTGAGCAGCTACGATGTTGTAGGTCTCTTCCTCTTGACCGAACTTGTAACCTGCATTAGCAGACTCATTCTCAGTAGTTTCTCTGATCAAACTAGAAGTTACCAAAGAACCATGCATAGCACTGAATAGAGAGCCGCCGAATACGCCAGCTACACCCAACATGTGGAAGGGATGCATAAGGATGTTGTGCTCAGCCTGGAAAACGATCATGAAGTTGAAAGTACCAGAAATTCCTAGGGGCATACCGTCAGAGAAACTTCCTTGACCGATTGGGTAGATCAGGAACACAGCGGTAGCAGCTGCAACGGGAGCTGAGTACGCAACAGCAATCCAAGGACGCATGCCTAAACGGAAACTAAGTTCCCACTCACGACCCATGTAGCAAGCTACACCAAGTAGGAAGTGAAGAACGATCAGTTCGTAAGGACCACCATTGTATAGCCATTCATCAACGGAAGCTGCTTCCCAGATTGGGTAGAAGTGTAAACCGATAGCTGCAGAAGTAGGAATGATAGCACCGGAGATAATGTTGTTTCCGTATAGCAAAGAACCGGAGACAGGCTCACGAATACCATCGATATCTACAGGGGGAGCTGCGATGAAAGCAATGATGAATACAGAGGTTGCGGTTAATAAGGTGGGAATCATTAAGACACCGAACCATCCGATGTAAAGACGGTTTTCAGTGCTGGTGATCCAGTCGCAGAAGCGACCCCATAGGCTTGCGCTTTCGCGTCTTTCTAAAGTTGCGGTCGTGGTAATTTTTGGTTTTCGAAACGATTGGTGATTACCCAAGCTGATGAGCCTGTTGATCCATAGTATATCACAGAATCCCACCTGTGTCAACTAATCTAATATTGATTGAATATCCGAAGAAACGGGAAGACTTCCCTTTGTTTTCGCACAGTACTTCTTCAAACCTTGACTCTCTTTTCAGACGCATTTCCCTTTTATTATCATAAACCACGGGAAAGTCAACGTTAGTTCGGCTCCTCGAGTACATCATGGGAGATGCCAGCTTTGCCTTAGATGTACTACGACTCAATCATCGATTCGAGGTGAGGGACATACAGGATAAATATCTGCTGGCGTTGCCTGACATCCCCCCCCCCCCCCGAGGTGAGTAGTCCGCCCCAGGCGGAGATAGTTGAGAATGGTGGGAGTCGCGGGGATGCGGGCAGTGCCAATCATGTCGATCATGTCGATTGTGTCGATTGTGTCGATCATTCTAGTCATGTCGATCATGTCGATCATGTTGATTGCGTCGATTGCGTCGATCACTTTGGTCATGTCGATCATGTTGATCATGTCGATGATGTTATGGACTTTACGATTCGACACTAGTCTTTCTCTTTTTCATGAGGTACTATACCAGTGACAAAATTTCCCCTATGACTTGGATATTCTTTCTCCCATTATTTAATTTCTGCTTATCCATATGCTTCTGGCGTATCTTGATTCCTAATACCCTGCGCTCCGGAGTAGAAGGTTTCAATCCACCAATAAGAGGTTGTGGATTGAAACGAACCCGGAACTAACGGAAATGGGCAAAAGCCTTATTAGCTTCTGCCACCTTGTGAGTCTCCTCCTTCTTCCGTACAGCACTACCAGAATTTCTGGCAGCATCCATTAATTCATCACTTGATCTTAAAGCCATACTTCGACCTGAACGTTTTCGACACGCGATCAATAACCATCGGATAGCCAAAGCTCTTCCTTCTGCAGGTACTACTTCAACGGGGACTCGATAAGTCGATCCACCTACACGTTTGGATTCTGTTACTATATCGGGAGTTACCCTACGTATTGCTTGTCGCGGGACAGACAGTGGATTCTTATTCGTCTTTTCCTTAATCCGCTTCATAGCCTGATAGAGAATCTGATAAGCCAATGATTTCTTGCCATCTTTAAGAATACGATCAACCAACATGTTTACTAATCGATTACGATAAATCGGATCCGATTCTATATTTTTCTTTTTGTTCGCTACATTGCTCCGGTGTAACATGAGTTTACAGATATGTCGGATTCCGATTCTATCTCGACTGTATCTTAGAATCTTATTTGGGCTTTTTCACTCCATATTG
>NW_028239697.1:0-2500 GCF_047967505.1 Dipteris shenzhenensis | reverse complement strand
GATAATGGATTCGATGCCCCTTTTGCAGCAAATCGTATTGCTGCGTCGGTTAGGGAGAAGGCACATACCCACCCATTGCGATTAGCAGGTTTGGTGGGGAATCGGACATCTAGGAGAGATCTCATTGATAAACATGTAGAAGCCTGCCCGATGCCTGTGCTGGAAGTGTTGCCTCTCATTGAGGACATTCGGGTCTCGAGGGTGAAGGGGAAAACATTGTTTGAAACGGCTGAATGTCAATCAGATCTCAATTATGTTTGTGATTTCCATCCCAATGTGGCGGATCAGATATTGTCTCGACCAGAAGGGGTTGTGCCAAGGGAAATTCCAGATAGAGAATTATTCAGTCTGCTCTCCGATTTCTATCTGAATCCCGATGGTGGGGGGCAGAGGAATGCCCAGCAAACTCAACAGGATATTCTGCTTGATTTTACGATGATTCGAAACCGAAACTGCAAATTTCTTGTATGTGTACCCTTTCTGAGGAAACCCTTTCACGAAGACTCCCGAAACTCTCACTTTTGAATGTGAAACCGGAAATTATCACACTTCTTGCCCCATTAGTTGTGTGGCTTGGTTATATCAAAAGATCGAAGACAGCTTTTCCCCAGTGGTAGGTACAAAGACTTGTGGTTATTTCTTACAGAACGCTCTTGGAGTTACGATCCTTGCGGAACCTCGTTATGCAATGGCAGAGTCGGAAGAGGGGGACGTCTCGGCCCAATTAAATGATCAAGGGGAATTGGAGAGAATTTGTATCCAAATAAAACGAGATAGAAACCCTAGTGTCATTATTTGGATTGGCACATGTACCACGGAAATAACAAAGACGGACCTAGAAGGCATAGCACCCAAGCTAGAAAACGAACTTGGAGTACCAATTGTAGTTGCGCGGGCCAATGGATCGGATTATGCTTTTACTCAGGGAGAGGATACTGTATCAGCTGCCACGACGCATCGGTGTCCGGAATTTGACATATCTAGACACGAACAGAAACAGGATTTAGTTGGGGGTGTTGACACTGCGACGACGGAAGCGGGGGGGGCTAATCCGGAGGGACGGAAATTAAAGAATCATGCTTCAGTTCTTTTTGGATCTCTAACTTCAACTGTAGCTTCTCAACCGAATCCGGAATCGAAACGTCAATCCATTCAGGTATCGGGGTGGTTACCCTCCCAGAGATATACTGAACTTCCATCATTAGGCAAGGGAGTGTATGTTTGCGGCGTGAATCCCTCTCTGAGCCGTACAGCGACGACTCTGATGCGGCGTCGTAAATGCCAGTTAATTGGAGCACCTTTTCCTATTGGTCCTGATGGGACGCGTGCTTGGATAGAAAAGATTTGTTCCGCCTTTAATATGGAACCTCAGGGTTTGAAGGAGAGGGAGGATGAGATATGGAAGAGTCTGAGAGACTATCTTGAGATAGCAGCTGGTAAATCTATATCTTTTACGGGAGATAATCTATCAGAAATTTCTATAGCAAGATTCCCAATTCGCTGCGGAATGGTTGTCTACGAAACAGGTATTCCCTACATGGATAAACGATATCAAGCTGCCGAGCCATCTTTCTCACGAGATACTTGCAAAGAGATGGGTACACTCATGCCACGGATCGTGGAAAAACCGGATAATTATAACCAGATACAGCGTATGCATGAATTAAAACCTGATTCAGCAATTACTGGAATGGCTCATGCCAATCCTTTAGAAGCAAGAGGTATTGATACAAAATGGTCTGTCGAGTTCACCTTTGCCCAAATCCATGGATCCACTAATGCGAGGGATGTGCTTGAACTTGTTACTCGTCCCCTACGGCGTAATAATAATCCGGGGCGTCTGGGTTGGAGTAACCTGTCGAAGCAGATGGTAACAAATCACTAAATTATAGAATTATTGGGTGACGGGAAGTGACCATTGAGGGAAATGCATAGAGACGTCTCCAAATTCTTAATCATGGGATTCTGTCTCCTCATGATTAAGAAATCCATCGACTCCTTTCCGAAGGAGTTGCTGTGCTAGCTACGGGAGTGGTACGGAGAGGTTGCCGGCACTCTACGGGAAAAAAAAAAAACTGAAAAATATGGGAAGGAAATAATTATGAACGTAGAAAGCGTTCAAATGTCGTTGTATCTACTGCAGGTTTCGCTGCTTACTCGGGTGAAGGTGGCAGGTCCACCTATAATATTCGGACTATATTATGGATTACTAACAACATTACCCGTTGGACCCTCCCAAATACTATCCATAAGAGCTTTTCTTTTGGGAGGGAATCTTAGTGGTACCGTCGCTTTGAGTGGTTTGATGATGGGATAGCTACTAATATTTCTGTCAATATTCTGTTCACCTCTATATGCATTGATAGTGAAACCACATGTTGTAACTGTCCCAATAGTACCATACATGTTATTTTACTGGTTCCGAACCAAGGATTTACCGGATTATCGAACTCTACGTCCGACCAATTCACTCAGTGACTTTCGAATCGGTAATATATTA
>NW_028239696.1:12500-30801 GCF_047967505.1 Dipteris shenzhenensis | reverse complement strand
TGCCTACGGAACTCTTCGAATCGACACTTTCAGCAATATCTTCAGATTACTTCTCCTGATCTGCTCATTACTATCTGTCTCACTATCGGTTGGTTACATCCGATGCACAAAAACAGCTTTGACGGAATTTTCACTATTCACATCAACTGCGGGTCCGGGGGGAATGTCTTCATGCCGCGCGAATGATTCGGTAACTATTTTTGTATCTCCGGAACGTCTAGGCCTATCCTCCTACCTTCCATCCGGATACATGAAGAGGGATATAAGATCCAACGAAGCGACTACGAAGTTTCTACTAATGGGTGGGGCAAGTTCGTCTATCCTAATCCATGGCTTCTCTTTATTATATGGATTATTCGGTGGAGAGACTCAACTCTACAAGATAGTCAATGGACTCGTATCCAACCAGATGTATGATTCCCCGGCGATCCATACCTCTATCACGTTTATCATCGTGGGAATGGGTTTCAAACTGTCGTTGGTTCCGTTTCACCAATGGACTCCCGATGTATATGAAGGAGTGCGATTCGCTCGGAGGGGAATCAATTCGTTGCAAATAATCTTATGCAAATTGATTGATTCCTCCGTAATACCCTACGGGCATGTGAAGAAGATACAAACTTCTTTTCGTTATCCCCATCAACGACCAACTCTTACCGCAATTCCACGAATTTGTTACTCGTATTGGACTCACGAGAATTATCCCTTATTTTGTGTAGCGGGTAAAGCAGAGTGGGGGAGAAATGCAATTCAATAGGTACCCCCTCCTATCTCCTATTTGTATTTCTCGAAGTTGGTTCGTTATGGGTAGGTTTCTCAAAGAATAATTAAATGAATTTTGTGATGGAATTGATATTTACCCCGTGTAATAGCCTCCCCTTGGAACACAAATTTGATTGGTTTTGATCCTTCAGAAACCACGGATACAGTGGAGGCATCCGTCAACAGAGAAATTCGCCCCAAGACGGTGCCGCCATGCCTGCTAGGGACGAAGAAAATCACATTCCTCCCCAATACCTTTCCTCACTCCAGATGTGGGGGCGAAACGATTGTAAGATGGAGACTCTTTTAAAAAGGAATCACTGATAGGGGATTTCCCGAGAAGCTACCAATTATTACTCATATTGAATTACCGAGGAAGAAGTGGATTTGATACACACACGGGGAAGGTTCTGGGAGCTTAGAAATCTCTTACGAACTAGGAGCCGTGTGAAGTGAGAATTTCATGCACGGTTCTGAATGAGCGGGAAGATCGAGGATCTCCTCTCCGACTCTAACTCTCCTACACCAGTCGTTGCTTCTTTTTCTGCTACTTCCAAAGTAGCAGCTCTAGCTTTATCTACACGACTCCTCGGTATTACTTTCTCATACCTATCCAGTGAATGGCATCTCGCTTTGGGAATATTAGCTACCCTTAGCATGGTATTGGGGAATCTAATTGCTGTTACTCAGACAAGCATGAAACGTATGCTAGCATATTCCTCCATAAGCCAAATCGGATATATTCTGATTGGAATACTTGCTGCGGATCCTGATAATGGCTATGCGAGTATGATAAGTTATACTTCTATCTACATATTCATGAATCTAGGGACTTTCGCTCGCATCACTTTATCTGGTTCACGAACCGGAACTGATAACATTAGGGATTATGCGGGACCATACATGAAGGATCCTGTTCTAACATTCTCTCTAGTTATACGTTTACCATCCCCAGGGGGTATCCCTCCATTAGCAGGTTTTTCCGGTAAACCCTACCCCTTCTGGCATGGATGGAAAGCTGGCTCGTACCCATTAGTTCTGGTAGCTCCCATTACAAGTGTCATTTCTATATATCACTATCCGAAGATAATTAAATTAATGTTCACCGAAGGGGGTGACACATCAACAATTTACATACAGGATCCATTAGTTTCTCCATCTACTTCGATTTCGAAGAGTTCCATTGAAATAGCTATGATTGTTCGTGTACCAGCATCAACTCTACTGGGTATATCAATGGATCCCATCATCGAGATTACACGGAATACCTCATTCCAGACCTATTTTGAGTTGTCACATGAAATAATGGAATCTTTCTGAATGATTTGTATCCAAAGCCACTTCCGTCGCTCCAACTAGTCCATTTCCGTAATTGGTGATGAAACAGTGTCGGAGAAATGATCACGCGCCTCCCAATGATCATTCGTCTCTTCCGGAGGAGATATAAGTATTTCCTGATGGTATCCATAATATTGTTCAATCCTTTGCAGTACTACAAGGATTGAACCCTCCTAATGGTACATGCGACTAAGTGATTCCCATATGGGAGCGGTTGTGTAAATGATTCGGTTCACACCCCCAGTCTTCTGCTCCGTAGCAATTCAGGTCGCTTCCCGATGAATTCCATGCTCCAATTTCGTCTAATGGATAAGTCATTTCATCCGATACCTGTACGTTCAAGGCGGGGTTGCCTTCAGACTTCTAGAAGAAAGCAAAAGAGACCAATTCTTCTTTCCGCCGCAGATTCTTTCAATTTAATAGAAACGGGGGTTGCGCTCGACGGCATTCTGATGTACACTATCAATGGATCAAATTCAGAAATCCTTTCGAGGGGACTCAAAATCTTTGGACTTGAAATCTTTCTCGTCAAATCTCCCTCTACTGAGACCGAGGGATCTCAAAACGAGAGTGATAGATAACAAGGAAAATTAGGTCTTGCAATCGACGGCATTCTGAGTTACAATAGAAATGGGTCGAATTCATAGATCCTTTCGAGGGGACTCAAAATCTTTGGAATTGAGATCTTTCTCGTCAAATCTCCCTCACTGAGGGAGATCCGATCGAGATTGATAGATAACAAGGAAAATTAGGTCTTGCAATCGACAGTTTTCTTAGCTATAATTGATCTAGCTATGATTTCCTAGTGAACTGTAAATTCTTGGACAGGGGCAATTTTGCAGCGACAATCCTCTGGACTTTGATAGTACATCTATGATTCATAGTTAGTCCAGGGGACGTTAAATCCCTTAACTTGGAATCGACTCCTTATCGTCAGGACGATTTTGCAGCGATAACAAATTAAGGCCCATGGCGGTCCCCTGGAATTGAAATCAAATCCAAGAAATTAGGTCTTGCGCTCTACGGCATTCTGTGTTACAATAGAAATGGGTCGAATTCATAGATCCTTTCGAGGGGACTGAAAATCTTTGGAATTGAGATCTTTCTCGTCAAATCTCCCTCACTGAGGGAGATCCGATCGAGATTGATAGATAACAAGGAAAATTAGGTCTTGCAATCGACGGCATTCTGAGTTACAATAGAAATGGGTCGAATTCATAGACCCTTTCGAGGGGACTCAAAATCTTCCTTGGACTTGAAATCTTTCTCGTCAAAGTCTCCCTCTACTGAGACCGAGGGATCTCAAAACGAGATTGATAGATAACAAGGAAAATTAGGTCTTGCAATCGACAGTTTTCTTAGCTATAATAGAAATGGGTCGAATTCATAGACCCTTTCGAGGGGACTCAAAATCTTTGGAATTGAGATCTTTCTCGTCAAATCTCCCTCACTGAGGGAGATCCGATCGAGATTGATAGATAACAAGGAAAATTAGGTCTTGCGCTCGACAGTTTTCTTAGCTATAATAGAAATGGGTCGAATTCATAGATCCTTTCGAGGGGACTGAAAATCTTCCTTGGACTTGAAATCCTTCTCGATCGTCAAATCTCCCTCACTGAGGGAGATCCGAGCGAGAGTGATAGATAACAAGGAGAATTAGGTCTTGCATTTGACGGTTTGATTTTGTATAATGTATCTAGTCCGATTCATAGACCCTTCCAGGGGGACTGGAAATCCTTGGACTTGAAATCCTTTTCAGTGGACGGAAAATCCTTGAAGAGGACTTCAAATCCTTAAAGAAGACAGGGGACTTGAAATCCTCTTCAGGGAACTGACAATCCTTGAAGAGGACTTCAAATCCTTAAAGAAGAAAAGGGACTTGAAATCCTCTTCAGGGAACTGACAATCCTTGAAGAGGACTTCAAATCCTTAAAGAAGAAAAGGGACTTGAAATCCTCTTCAGGGAACTGACAATCCTTGAAGAGGACTTCAAATCCTTAAAGAAGAAAAGGGACTTGAAATCCTCTTCAGGGGACTGAAAATCCTTGAAGAGGACTTCAAATCCTTAAAGAAAGAAGACAGGGGACTTGAAATCCTCTTCAGGGGACTGAAAATCCTTGAAGAGGACTTCAAATCCTTAAAGAAGAAAGGGGACTTGAAATCCTTCTCAGGGGACTTCAAATCCTTCTCAAAGGACTCGAAATCCTTCTCAGGGGACTGAAAATCCTTGAAGAGGACTTCAAATCCTTATCGGGGGACTTGAAATCCTTATCGGGGGCGGGGGACTTGAAATCCTTATCGGGGGCGGGGGACTTGAAATCCTTCTCAGGGGACTGGAAATCCTTGGATAAGACAGGGGACTTGAAATCCCTTAAGAGTACGGGGGACTTGAAATCCCTTAAGAGTACGGGGGACTTGAAATCCCTTAAGAGTACGGGGGACTTGAAATCCCTGAAGAGTACGGGGGACTTGAAATCCCTTAAGAGGACTATAAATCCTTGGATAAGACAGGACTGGAAATCCTTGAATAAGACAGGGGACTTGAAATCCCTTAAGAGGACTTCAAATCCTTGGATAAGACAGGGGACTTGAAATCCCTGAAGAGGACTATAAATCCTTGGATAAGACAGGGGACTTGAAATCCCTGAAGAGGACTATAAATCCTTGGATAAGACAGGGGACTTGAAATCCCTGAAGAGGACTATAAATCCTTGGA
This sequence comes from Dipteris shenzhenensis, assembly GCF_047967505.1. Classification (NCBI taxonomy): domain Eukaryota; kingdom Viridiplantae; phylum Streptophyta; class Polypodiopsida; order Gleicheniales; family Dipteridaceae; genus Dipteris; species Dipteris shenzhenensis. Next base: position 25,985 of record NW_028239696.1, on the reverse strand, counting down.
TAAGACAGGGGACTTGAAATCCCTGAAGAGGACTATAAATCCTTGGATAAGACGGGGGACTTGAAATCCCTGAAGAGGACTGGAAATCCTTGAATAAGACAGGACTTCAAATCCTTATAGATGGAGAGAGACGAAGAAACAGGATCGGTAGAGGAGGAGAAAGGGTTTGCTCTTGACGAGGAGCTGGGATGGAATCGATACAGAACAAATTTATGGATCCTTTTTTCTTCCCGGGGACTGGAAATCCTTCAACAGGAGGACTGAAAATCCTTGGAGAGAACTATAAATCCTTCAGCAGGGGGACTAGAAGTCCCTCCAGGGGACTGGAAATCCTTTTCGATATAGAGAGACGAAGAAATAAGATTGGGAAAAATAAGTAAAGGGTTGCTTTTGATGAGGGACTAGGATCGAATTGATAGAAACATATTCCGGACCCCATCCATAGAGAAAGATGGGGTGGTGGGAAGTAAAAAGGTAAGGAATAAGGAGTAGAGCCTCGATGGTGAAATGGTAGACACGCCAGATTCAAAATTTGGTGCTGAAGAGCGTGGAGGTCCGAATCCTCCTCGGGGCAGAAGGTCTCGTACCCTTATTCAGATCGAACCCTTATCTACTAAAAGCTTTATCAAAGGTTTATCAAAGATTTATTCTCTCTACCACTAGAGATTCACATTCAATTGATTTGCTTATCTCCCAAATGAGTACCTCCTCGGGGTAGGAGGTCTCGTACCCTTATTCAGATCGAACCCTTATCTATTCAAAGGTTTATCAAAGATTTATCCTCTCTACCACTAGAGATTCACATTCAATTGATTTGCTTATCTCCCAAATGAGTACCTCCTCGGGGTAGGAGGTCTCGTACACTTATTCAGATCGAACCCTTATCTACTAAAAGCTTTATCAAAGATTTATCCTCTCTACCACTAAAGATTCACATTCAATTGATTTGCTTATCTCCCAAATGAGCACTCGAAATACTTCCTCGGGGCAGAAGGTCTCGTACCCTTATTCAGATCGAACCCTTATATACTAAAAGATTTATCAAAGATTTATTCTCTCTACCACTAAAGATTCACATTCAATTGATTTGCTTATCTCCCAAATGAGCACTCGAAATACCTCCTCGATTCGAGAGACAAGTGGTCTCTCCGGTGCCTCCCAAACTCCCAATAGGAAGAAAAATCCTCGGAGGATTCTGGTCTTTCCAGTGCCCAACCCTCAAACATGGGGATGCAAATCCTCCGATTGTTGATTATTGAGACCAGAATTCTCCGCCGTCCGGGGATTTGGATATGAAGTATTAGGTATCGAATAGGAAACACCTTCTGCTTCTTTCTCAAGTGAGGCTGGGACTCAGAATCCCGAGATTCGAGGAGATCCAAGTAGGTCTTTCAACGGGACTAGAAATCCTTATCAGGGGACTTCAAATCCTTGAAGAAGACAGGACTGGAAATCCTTGAAGAAGACGGGGGACTTGAAATCCTTCGAGGGGACTAAAAATCCTAGTACCTGAGGTGGGACTGAAAGTCGTAGTAGCCAATTAGAGTGTGATGAAACTGCGTCACGAGACCCCAGTATCTGGACTAGGACCAGAAATCCTAGTAGTTAGTCGGGGCATTAGTTAGGATGTCACCAAGAATCCCTATTAGTGAATTTGAATGAACTAAAATTTTGGGATTCGGTTAGATGGTCCATCCCCTAAGGACCCGGGGTCCTTAGAGCCCTTCCAATGGAAACAATGGAAAGGACTTGAAATCCTGATTATCTAGTTGGATACGGGAAAATCCAAACTTTAGAATGAATTTTTGGAATGTAAAGATGAATGAGGGGAATGCCCCTCCTTCCTCCCCATATTACCGTTGATCACCGAGAAATTGAATCTCCGGAGAATCTCAAACAGAATGGATCGACATCTTCATCAAGGATTTGTTCCGATAAGGATGTTGGAAAACTACTACGTCCTCTACGAACTACTTCCTACATTTTCCATATAAGAGATTCCTACTCCTTCTTGATTTCGAATGTTGCTTCCATCTCCCGAATAGGAAGACTCCGAAGGTGATCTATAACTTAGTAATTATCCGGAATTCTATAAGCAGAAGTTATTGCATCAGTAAGGGGAAAAGATGTATCTTCCTTTCACCAATTCGAATCCTGAATAGCCCTATATATTGCTAGGGATCCAGACTGAGTCAAGAATATCCGAGATTTTATGATGCGATATCGAATTCCCATTCAATAATTGTCTTGTTATTCGATCCGGTGACGTCCCACTAAATCGAAATAGATTGAATAGGTAGTGGTAACTTTCAAACAACATGTTATGAATGAGAAAATCTTTGGATGAGTGACGATTCCGTCTCATCCATCTATCTCTATGAACCATAAGCCTGAAACGAAGGAATCGCTCTTGCAAATCTTCCATTGGAATGCTTTGATACGAGTGAATAGGAACAAATATCTGCGGGTATTGCAAATATATATGCATGAATTAGGTTTCTTTGACGTATTCAAAGTGTCGTTCTTCACCCGAAGGGAAATTCTTCCACCGCTTGGTAGATAATTCAGTTATCGATTTCCGGTCATATCCACGAAGAAGAAAGAAATTTCTAATCTTTTCATTTGAGAAATGTTTCTCGCGCTCCCTCCTCGTACCGTAAGTAACATAAAGCCTCCGTACCAGTTCTTGTTTCGCTAATAAACTATGACGTGAAGAGGGAATGTTATGATCCGGCTGAGATAGAAGCATGGGATCCCAGGTGAAGCGCCCCCCCAGGAATAGAATTGGTTCATCGGATCGATTACATTGCGTTTCGTATTGATTAGATGAGTTGGGGATTCCTAATTCAAGAAATTGCTCGCGTAATGATAGATTATCCAATTAATTTTCTAATCTTTTAATGTCTCTTTGTCTCGATTTACCCGAGGCTCTCTTGTAACTGAAAAGATATCCTTTTCTCTTATGCGATTTCTTTCCACTAGACTTAATCTTATTCAATTCGAAATCCCGTTGGGGGATTTGATCCTGATTCCGATGAAAAAAGATCGAATTATACAAATTATTCGATTCGGATAATACTCTTATCGATTCATAACTGCCACTTCGCATGAAACCAAAACGCCAAAATTTGGGGGACCAAGTAATCCCACGCGACACTTCCTTCGGAATCGAGTCTACTTCACTCGACTGTTCCATTTCAGAATCAGTTGGAATCTTAGACACCCCCTTCTTTGTAGATTTATAAGAACGACTCGCAGAGATTATATCTGGAGAATACCTGGGTTCGATGGAAGAAGGAAGAGGAGGACTATTAGCGAATTGACTTCTACTTCTACAGATTTCTGAACATAAGAAATCCCTCAAAAGGTTTTCCGAGATACCACAGGCTAAGTTAGAATCATTCTCTACAACTTTATCAATAACAACGAGATTCTCTTCCTCTCTCATATCCATTCCGAACCAAGGATCACGAGCTGCTAATCCGGCCAATAGCCCTAAGATATGCGGAAGTATAGCGAATTCCTTAATTGTTGACTCGGTTATTAAAGGTTCCAAATACCAGTTATACAAGTGGTAAAACCTCTTCTTCAGTGTATTACTACCAATAAATGAGGGATCTGCAGGGGAAGTATCTATCAAACCATTTTTCAGAATAGCTTTTCCTATATTGTAAGGAAGTATTTCATATCCAGAACCGAATCGGATTCCGTTACCTATATACGTAACAATTGAATTTTGTCTACGTAAAGCTAATTTAATTGCACTATCGGATACAATCTTTCTTCTTCTAGAAGTAGTGATTAATAATGCTTCATTAGCAGGAGAAAATAGATCTCGTTTGCTATAACCCGTAGTTCCAGACCCAGTACCTTCGAGAAAAGAGGGATCAGCTTCTATTTCAAAGCCTTTGACACGCGAGAGAATTGACAATTCTTTTTGACGCTGACGCCTGTTAGACCCTCGGAGATTTATCAATTAGTTCGACCAATTCGGAGCTATTGAAGCTGGATCTACCTTTGCAGGTACATGAGTCGAAGCAATAACGAGATTCTTGCGAATGCAAGGATTCCTGCGCCCATTACCGATACTCCTCAATATTAGGCAGAGTAAGAATCTGGGATCGGCTTCTAATCTGTGATACAGGCGATTAACATTCAACTCATGAATGTCTTGAATCCATATCGTACAGGGAGACATCTCTTTTGCTATTGCAAAAATAAGATTCAATCGGTTTACGCTCTGTTTCGAAATGAAAGTCCCACGTACATTATTGAAATATGATCTGTTGTATAACAACTTCCTCAATGGCAGTCTCACCGACGGAAAGTAGGAATTGGATGCTATATCCCTAACTACATAAGATCGTCCAGTTTCTATGGGTCCTACTAGTGGAACTCCTTCAGATGGTAATAATCCTGATGAAAGCAAAATAGGTACGTCACGACATGGAATATTCGGAATGCCTTTTCGTCTCATTGTCGCTGAAAGGAGAATATTTCTTTCAAGGGCAAGAAGAGCCCACTTCTCCGCAGGATCCAACTCACAGATCTCGTAATTTGATAGATCATTTTGACGAATCCGAAGTAGGTATGACAAAAGATTAGATCCTTCTTCTGGGGTGGGTTCGTGATTAATCCCACCGCTCAATGAATCGTAATTGGAATTTAATTTCGATTCATACTTGGAAATAGTTTTATTTGTCACTAGATATTGAGTCAGTAATTGTTTATTAATCTTAAGGGTGTCGGAGCTTTTCCTACGAAGTATCCACGAATCTAGTTCATTTTTCACAAGGTAATAGAAGATTATATTATTTGTATAATTCAGGAATCTCTTCAGGGAATGTATCAGTAGATCTTTCGTTTACATTTACCTTGTCGAGGGAGAATACATTACCTTTTCCAGATAAAACCCACGCATTGGGTCTATTAAATATCCGGTGATATTGAAACGTTTCCACAAGTGAGGGGAATTGGAACCCGAAACAGCAGATAAATAATGCTTGAGAAATGCAAGAACAAATAATATCGAGAAAACGAGGTAGGATGGGGCATACTTATTCGAAAATCTAAAGACTGACCATCTCGAATGCGACACCTGCGTTTAGTTAGTAATTTCTTCGAAAATAGAGAGATCTATTTTAGATAATACGTTACTGATGGAATCGTTTCTGAATCTTGATCTTAGGCTTAACGATAAACAAGCTCTAGCATTACCTATATCCTCAGCAACTCTTTCCGTAATTCCGGGGAAAGTGTAATTCAAGTCATCACTTACTTTGAGTACTATTTCTGGATATATCTCTCTAATCAGATCATAAAAGTATCTCCACCAGTTAGGGGTGAAAAACCGAGGTATATATTCTCCGAATGGGCTCCATTTCTCGCAGATATTGTCTCTCCAAAAGATCCAAGAGATCTTATATTTGTTTAAATCCTTTGATAACTCATCGAAATTAATGAGATGAGATGGAAGAATAGGTTCTTTTTAGACACGTGTATCTGCAAGCCTCGTATTTTCGTACAGAACCTTCTCTCCAGTTAATCCTGTTGGAGATCTTGATGCTACACTGCTGCATAATGAGAATTTCTTTGACCAATAAAGCGTCTCAGATTCTTCTGATTCCCAAAAATAACCAATGTGTGAATCATTTTGATAGAATTGATTCCCAATAGAATCATTCCTCGAGTTTGATCTCTTCTCAATGGATCCCTCCGAATCGACTTGATCCACTCCCGAATTTTTGAGACGGGGTCGAGATCGCCAATCAGCCGATAGCTTAGAGTTTATCAATGTTCTTTCCAAGTAATTTCCATCGCTACCACATGAAGATAGAGACGAATCTCCCGTTTCGCGAGGAGATAAGTTCAACCCCGTCAGTAGTCCTCTTAGATCCGAAATAGAGTCAAGAAATCTATCTGAATGAGTTAGTGGTGGTATCGCAGATTCATCCAGATCAGATGGAGTCGATTCGGTTGTTGCGAGTATATGATCAATAGTTTCCCTTTCCGTTCGTTGCGAGGAATTGGGTAACAACGAATCAGACACTTGGGATTGAATAGATGAAGTGATATTTTTTGTATCTAAGGATCCTATTTCAAGAGATGGGATGACTTCATCACCGGAGCCCGTATACGAATTCTCTAAGATGTCAGAGTAACTACTGCTGTATCCTCCAACCAACGAATCCCTTCTTCTGATTATTGAGATAAAATCCCTTCCGGCACAGTTCAATACGGGTAAATGCGAGTAATCTATAAAGTTTGGTGTATCTACTTCATCGGAAATGGATCCCGAAATACTCCCAATATTCCTATTCGAACCTTTCCCATAATTCAAATTATCCAGAAACAGATCCCAATCCTGCCTTCCCGTAGCGGAATAAGCACCATTCGGGAGTTTTGTTCCAATACATTCGATACAGGATGATTCAACAAGAAATGGATTAACTGCGGGTTTTAGGAAGATTGAGGAGCCTACCGATTCTTCATCCATTAACAATCCGGACTCGATGAAGAAACTATCTTTTCTACCGAAGATTCTCTTGAGAAAGGATATCTTCTCATCGAGGTTGAGTGAACTCAGAAGGAAATCAAGCAGTGGATAATCTATATTGTTCAATTTATAGACAAGATAATCAATCCCATCTGTCGAAGCTTCTTCACTAATATACTTGGGAATAATGATTCGGTAAATAGATGATATATTGGTAAATTCCTTGGGATACTTGTTGTTCCTCCCAGCCGTACTACGAATAGTGATACCAATATTATTTAGTGCTAATATCGACAGATCATAGATTGATCTACCTAAGTCGGATCTTATTTCTGCGAATACTCTCTTGGAAGGGGAAAAAGACAAGTCTCTGATTGTATCAAGCCACCTGTGCACATTTGACCGAACATCTGGATATTCATCAATTGGGGAAATAATACATTCATGCAACAAACGCTCTATGTTACCCCTCCATTCCAATAATCTCTATTCAATTGCAATTCTTGTTACACCAGTAGATCCCTCGCCCCCCTCCCGGCTACCCAATTGATAGTTGATTCTGGATAGATATTCACTAGCTAATGTACAGAAATAGTCACGCGAAAAGAGCGTGTATACTGAGTAGAGAGATATTAACCTATTTCGTTCATATACCCTAACTAGAGAGTATGTTGAAGATATGTTACCTCCCTCTCCCGATTCATCTGAAAAAGTAGGATTTTCACTTCCATCAGTTCTTTCTACAGGTACATCGAAAAGGATCTCTAAACGGTTTGAAATAATCTTATCAAGATCGAAGTATGCGCCATTTTGCATCTCTGATTCCTCGTCAAGTATTCCACCAAATGATAGATCTCCTCTCGATAGAAAGGCTTTCCTAGGTTCCTCGCTACTACTACCAATTCTTACCTTACTGGAAATCAAATTCGATTTTTTAACTCTTAAAAGAAATCCAGTCAGTCGGTTTCTTGATTCATTTATTAGTTGTGAATAGGCGTGTAGAATAGAAAATTCCCCCTCATTTCCGTGGGAATCTAACCCCAATAATTGGAAGAACCACTTACGATTCTAGGAAGAATCAATACATTTATTGGAATCATTTTCTGCTATTCCCGCTACAGAAGGGGAGAAAGGATCTCCCAACAATAAAGGAGAGTCGAGTGTAAAATGCCGACAATCTCTCTCTACTTTCCATAAATGAGATATTCTTCCGATACCGAAAGACACGGAATTCTTATATCATTCTTCTGCCAAATATGTCTTAATAGGAGTTCCATCGGCGGTGGGACCCATACCTAGTTCATGTATAGATGATTCTGTTGAAAAGCCGTGACTCACCGCCTCTGGAGAATCATCAGTGGATATTGCTCTTTCCTCCGGAGAGTAACTGCCTACAAAGCCATTTCCAGATCTTTTCATTGAATCATATTCTGGATTTCTCTCCTCACTTCAACTAGATAAACAAGTATCTTCGATAGGTATCTCCTTCCCAACCTTCTGATTTCTGGAATCAGACTCATCCCTTGAGTTGCTATGAAAAGCCTCCAATTCTCTAGATGTCTCTATTTGTGAGGAGACATACTTCGAGAAACCACAGGAAATTTCTAGTAATATACTTGGTACCTCAGTGAGTAATTGATTATCCGATAGATAATCAAGTTCGATAAATCTCTTTTCTAAGAGAGATCTCGTTAGATTCAATTCGCGCTCATCCTTATTCCATGGAGAAGGACTTTGGTGACAGGAATGCCACATATAAAAATCGGCGTAATCCCGGAATAGTGTCCAACTCCCCTCGTCAATGGAATTTAACCAATCTCTTATATCGCTATAGGATAGGGATACACCATCACGAGATGACATTGTATTCTTATGGGGTGGAAATAGAGACAAATTGGAGAGACCCTTCCGCTCGGAATAGAACGGTGATTCATCTCCCTGCCGATCTACTGAATCCCTGGATTCGAGTAACATTTTGTCCCAAAAGTCCGATATTACGGGAATGAAGGAATCGCTTCTTAATGTTGCTGTTTGTAGCCAATTAACCCTTTGCTTGTCATGGATTTTCCGGAGAAGTAACGAATCAGAATCATTTTAGTAACAGTCATCCTTACGAAGTATCACATTTATATAGAATTCAAAAAACTCATTTGAATCTTCTAGATTCTTATCCCCCAGTGATTTTTCAATCCTCTCAGTCACATCTCTGGATATATTCTTGATGGGGAGTGGATCCCTCATCAGCCGGACCCTCCATCCATCTGAAACCGAAGGATCCATCGCACTATATATGGGAACTTGCGGTTCTTCCCTCGTCGAAGTTGTGGAAATATTTCCGTTTGAATCCGAATAGTAAGAATTACGTGTCTTTCCCTTTCTATCCTTTTCAGCAGGTGAGCATCTTATTGATAGAGAAAGAGGATAGAAGGATTCAACAGAATTTGTTGCTGGTTTTTTTACTACTCCACCAGTTCTATTAATTAGTTTCGCTAGATCTATAGAACCTCCTTCGATCAAATTTCTCTCACCTGAACGATGCATAGGAATTGGTATTGTTAGTAACATCAGGATTCCCGGAGTCACGCTATTACCCCGCTTCATTGAATCGCGCAGATTCCGTAAAAAGATTGAACTCAGAATTCATAAGTCAAATAATTTGATGGAGGGTTCATAACTGGAGAATAGACCAATTAGAAATTCCCCTAGATCTTGATTTTTCAATGATTCAAATGAGTAGTGGAATCCATCGGTTTCTGCTAACTTCGGAACTTCAGAGAATAAATCTGGACTTCTTACTTTTTCTTCTCCCACTTCTCTTACCTCATGATCTCTCTTCACTTTATCTATATGTGGTAGATACTACCCACCTCTCACATTCCATTATATAGATAATATCGAAAGATTCAAGGCCCAATGGAGTGAGTACTTTCGATGTGGTGATTTGTGGGTGTATTCGTACCTACCTGAAGCTGTCTCGGGAATCTCGAATTGTTGAAGAAACCTATCTATGTCTTATCTATCTCCTCATCAACTTATTTTATTCCGAGTGATAAAGACGAGTTCTCCAACCTGATGGGCGAACGACGGGGATTGAACCCGCGCGTGATGGATCCACAATCCATTGCCTTGATCCACTTGGCTACGTCCGCCCCCTACTTTCCCTATTCAGCTTTCTTAACTGGGAGAGAACAAGATCTACTAGGGTCATTCATTCGATGCGCGTACGTATTATTCGTCTATATATTAATACAAGAAAAAATATGTTAGGTGAAAAATGTATTCTCAATCTATTCCAGTGGGTACGGGACTACAAGCGTTCCGCTAATCAGAATGAGAATATCTTTGATTCCCATTCTCTGTAATCCTAGAAGGGTGTTTCAAAGATTCCCCAGAATCCAAGATTGGAAACTGATAATTGTAAGATTATGGCGAGATATTACTATTATTTCTATTCATTCCATCGGACGAATCTCCATTAAATACCAAACCTTATGCGAGGTTTGGTATTTAGTGATGCTGCACGACCAGACAGGTATTATCCGTTTACAGAAGGAGCTTCAACAGAAGCTAAGTCTAGAGGGAAATTATGAGCGTTACGTTCATGCATAACTTCCATACCTAGGTTAGCACGGTTGATGATATCAGCCCAGGTGTTAATAACACGACCTTGGCTATCAACCACGGATTGGTTGAAGTTAAAACCATTCAAGTTGAATGCCATGGTGCTGATACCCAAGGCAGTAAACCAGATGCCTACTACGGGCCAAGCGGCTAAGAAGAAGTGCAGAGAGCGAGAATTGTTAAAGCTGGCATATTGGAAGATCAAACGGCCAAAATAACCGTGAGCAGCTACGATGTTGTAGGTCTCTTCCTCTTGACCGAACTTGTAACCTGCATTAGCAGACTCATTCTCAGTAGTTTCTCTGATCAAACTAGAAGTTACCAAAGAACCATGCATAGCACTGAATAGAGAGCCGCCGAATACGCCAGCTACACCCAACATGTGGAAGGGATGCATAAGGATGTTGTGCTCAGCCTGGAAAACGATCATGAAGTTGAAAGTACCAGAAATTCCTAGGGGCATACCGTCAGAGAAACTTCCTTGACCGATTGGGTAGATCAGGAACACAGCGGTAGCAGCTGCAACGGGAGCTGAGTACGCAACAGCAATCCAAGGACGCATGCCTAAACGGAAACTAAGTTCCCACTCACGACCCATGTAGCAAGCTACACCAAGTAGGAAGTGAAGAACGATCAGTTCGTAAGGACCACCATTGTATAGCCATTCATCAACGGAAGCTGCTTCCCAGATTGGGTAGAAGTGTAAACCGATAGCTGCAGAAGTAGGAATGATAGCACCGGAGATAATGTTGTTTCCGTATAGCAAAGAACCGGAGACAGGCTCACGAATACCATCGATATCTACAGGGGGAGCTGCGATGAAAGCAATGATGAATACAGAGGTTGCGGTTAATAAGGTGGGAATCATTAAGACACCGAACCATCCGATGTAAAGACGGTTTTCAGTGCTGGTGATCCAGTCGCAGAAGCGACCCCATAGGCTTGCGCTTTCGAGTCTTTCTAAAGTTGCGGTCGTGGTAATTTTTGGTTTTCGAAACGATTGGTGATTACCCAAGCTGATGAGCCTGTTGATCCATAGTATATCACAGAATCCCACCTGTGTCAACTAATCTAATATTGATTGAATATCCGAAGAAACGGGAAGACTTCCCTTTGTTTTCGCACGATACTTCTTCAAACCTTGACTCTCTTTTCAGACGCATTTCCCTTTTATTATCATAAACCACGGGAAAGTCAACGTTAGTTCGGCTCCTCGAGTACATCATGGGAGATGCCAGCTTTGCCTTAGATGTACTACGACTCAATCATCGATTCGAGGTGAGGGACATACAGGATAAATATCTGCTGGCGTTGCCTGACATCCCCCCCCCCCCCCGAGGTGAGTAGTCCGCCCCAGGCGGAGATAGTTGAGAATGGTGGGAGTCGCGGGGATGCGGGCAGTGCCAATCATGTCGATCATGTCGATTGTGTCGATTGTGTCGATCATTCTAGTCATGTCGATCATGTCGATCATGTTGATTGCGTCGATTGCGTCGATCACTTTGGTCATGTCGATCATGTTGATCATGTCGATGATGTTATGGACTTTACGATTCGACACTAGTCTTTCTCTTTTTCATGAGGTACTATACCAGTGACAAAATTTCCCCTATGACTTGGATATTCTTTCTCCCATTATTTAATTTCTGCTTATCCATATGCTTCTGGCGTATCTTGATTCCTAATACCCTGCGCTCCGGAGTAGAAGGTTTCAATCCACCAATAAGAGGTTGTGGATTGAAACGAACCCGGAACTAACGGAAATGGGCAAAAGCCTTATTAGCTTCTGCCACCTTGTGAGTCTCCTCCTTCTTCCGTACAGCACTACCAGAATTTCTGGCAGCATCCATTAATTCATCACTTGATCTTAAAGCCATACTTCGACCTGAACGTTTTCGACACGCGATCAATAACCATCGGATAGCCAAAGCTCTTCCTTCTGCAGGTACTACTTCAACGGGGACTCGATAAGTCGATCCACCTACACGTTTGGATTCTGTTACTATATCGGGAGTTACCCTACGTATTGCTTGTCGCGGGACAGACAGTGGATTCTTATTCGTCTTTTCCTTAATCCGCTTCATAGCCTGATAGAGAATCTGATAAGCCAATGATTTCTTGCCATCTTTAAGAATACGATCAACCAACATGTTTACTAATCGATTACGATAAATCGGATCCGATTCTATATTTTTCTTTTTGTTCGCTACATTGCTCCGGTGTAACATGAGTTTACAGATATGTCGGATTCCGATTCTATCTCGACTGTATCTTAGAATCTTATTTGGGCTTTTTCACTCCATATTGTAGGGTGGATCCGCCGGTTAGTCGAGGATCTCCCCCCAAACTGCACGTGCGACTTTCATCGAATGCAGCTTTCCATATGATTGAATAGAAAGTCTTGAAGTAAGTTCGGGTTACTTCAATGAATCATATTTACTCATTAGGCATTGAGTATCCGTTTCCTCTTCATCATCCCACGAATAGGAGAAGGGAAATCCCGTATTTCATTTATCTCACCAAGAATGTCCGTGGGTTTATTGATCCAATTACCAAATGTTCACAAAACCTCCACTGAATCTCCATAATCGTAGTCCGAACTCGTTCTGAGAGAGAGAAGACATTCGAAGATTTTCCAAATAAATGGGAGTCCGGGTAAGACTCAACTTACTGGAATGCAATACCCTGGACACCGAGTTGTTTCACACGAATAAGATAATAATCAATCTCCGTAATAGCAGGCTTCGGTCCCCTGGCAACATTCCCACTATCGGGTCGGCTATGCATTTGACATATCAGAACAACCGATACGGAATCATTGCGATGATACAAGTTACGACAATGTTCTGCAACGCACTGGAACGCCCCTTCTTACGATCCTTTACTCCTACAGCATCTAAAGTTCCTCTAACGATATGATATCTTACACCAGGTAGGTCCTTCACCCTCCCGCCTCTCACAAGGACCACGGAATGTTCTTGCAAATTATGGCCAATACCTGGTATGTAAGCCGTTATCTCGAACTTGGAGGTTAATCGAACTCTGGCGACTTTCCGTAGGGCAGAGTTAGGTTTTTTTGGTGTAGTTGTGGAATAGTTGACAGATGAGTCAGTTTCAGTGTCACTCTACAGAACCGTACGTGAGATTCTCACCTCATACGGCTCCTCGTCATTCAATTAATACTAAGAATAGAAGTACGAAATACCTTTCGGTTGTTACCCGATACAAGAGGATTCACAAAATAATTTTGATATTCCATTCTTTCATTTTCAACTCCCTCCTGTGTGTTTGCCTCTACCTCCTCCCTATCCCCCAAATCGATTCGCTAGTCTACTTACTTCAGTGTCATTAATATTCTTAAGAAGTAG
>NW_028239696.1:0-2500 GCF_047967505.1 Dipteris shenzhenensis | reverse complement strand
GACTATATGGTTATAGTCCCGATTCGGCATACGGGTGTGGGAGAACTACCTCATTACTGAGAATCTCGAATGTGGATAATGTAAATCTTCAAAGATACTATCGGTTTCTACGATATATATTATGAGGAGGTACCTCCCCTCCCCTGACGTAAGTGAAGTATTATCCCTATTGAAGGGAGGTACATCATCTAGACTATCTTCTATCCTACTGGAAATGGATGAATCTCCCCGGGTGGGATTTGAACCTACGACCAATCGGTTAACAGCCGACCGCTCTACCGCTGAGCTACCGAGGAAAGTGGCAGATGATTCAATCCCATATACTTCCAGAGACTCTTTGTTCCTTGAGCCGCCCCTTGATCTGCAAGACGTTAACCACTCGAAGACCAAAGCTTTCTTCGAGACTTCATGAACCTCGCGTACACCCTAACTCTCATTATAGGAAGAAGCAGTAATGATAGCAATCCCTTTTGCCTTCTCGGATAGAGCCTACGAATCGGGGGGGGGGCTGGTGTGGAAGATCTCGGTCATGGTTGATCTTGGTCGTGATTGATCGCCCCCCCCCAACCCCAAGATGCATATCGATCGATCACCAATCACTAGTTTCTATTTCTCCTTTTCGGAAAACATAGTAGAATAGTCACAGGATACTTATAGAGGTATAAGGAATATCTTGGAAAGGAGAAGAAAAAAACTCTTAGGAGACAAGAGAAACGAAGGCAGTTAGCAGTAGAATAATACCAATCATCAATCCGAATGAATAAGAAGATACTCTCCCGCCCATGGAACCCCACGATCCGTATCGATATCAATAATTGCAGGCGGGTGGAGGATCCATAAACTTGATCCATAAATGGAATGAATGAGTCTACGGGGGAAAGTATGGATAAGGGGTGAAAAATGAAGAAAAAGGGGAAAGAGAACGTGAGGGGGAGGGGGGGGAAGTGGGGGATAGTCGGGATGAAGAAAATGAATCGGAGCTTTGCGAAACGAAAGTAGGCAGTTTATGGAAAAGGGTGGAATTGGTAAGTCAACAACAAGTTGTAATATATCAATAGCTTTGGCGAGACGCGGAAAACGGGTATTGCAAATTGGATGTGATCCGAAACATGATAGTACTTTCACCCCCACGGGATTCTTGATACCTACCATTATAGACACTTTGCAATCGAAGGATTACCACTATGAAGATGTGTGGCCTGAGGATGTCATTTATAAGGGTTATGGCGGAGTGGATCGTGTTGAAGCAGGGGACCACCTGCGGGAGCTGGTTGTGGGGGATACGTAGTGGGAGAAACGGTTAAATCATCGAAAGAATCGAATGCTTCTTATGAATATGATACTACTCTATTCGACGTTTTAGGGGACGTAGTCCGTGGAGGTTTTGCCGCTCCATCGAATCATGCGGATTATTGCATTATTATCACGGATAATGGATTCGATGCCCCTTTTGCAGCAAATCGTATTGCTGCGTCGGTTAGGGAGAAGGCACATACCCACCCATTGCGATTAGCAGGTTTGGTGGGGAATCGGACATCTAGGAGAGATCTCATTGATAAACATGTAGAAGCCTGCCCGATGCCTGTGCTGGAAGTGTTGCCTCTCATTGAGGACATTCGGGTCTCGAGGGTGAAGGGGAAAACATTGTTTGAAACGGCTGAATGTCAATCAGATCTCAATTATGTTTGTGATTTCCATCCCAATGTGCGGATCAGATATTGTCTCGACCAGAAGGGGTTGTGCCAAGGGAAATTCCAGATAGAGAATTATTCAGTCTGCTCTCCGATTTCTATCTGAATCCCGATGGTGGGGGGCAGAGGAATGCCCAGCAAACTCAACAGGATATTCTGCTTGATTTTACGATGATTCGAAACCGAAACTGCAAATTTCTTGTATGTGTACCCTTTCTGAGGAAACCCTTTCACGAAGACTCCCGAAACTCTCACTTTTGAATGTGAAACCGGAAATTATCACACTTCTTGCCCCATTAGTTGTGTGGCTTGGTTATATCAAAAGATCGAAGACAGCTTTTCCCCAGTGGTAGGTACAAAGACTTGTGGTTATTTCTTACAGAACGCTCTTGGAGTTACGATCCTTGCGGAACCTCGTTATGCAATGGCAGAGTCGGAAGAGGGGACGTCTCGGCCCAATTAAATGATCAAGGGGAATTGGAGAGAATTTGTATCCAAATAAAACGAGATAGAAACCCTAGTGTCATTATTTGGATTGGCACATGTACCACGGAAATAACAAAGACGGACCTAGAAGGCATAGCACCCAAGCTAGAAAACGAACTTGAGTACCAATTGTAGTTGCGCGGGCCAATGGAATCGGATTATGCTTTTACTCAGGGAGAGGATACTGTATCAGCTGCCACGACGCATCGGTGTCCGGAATTTGACATATCTAGACACGAACAGAAACAGGATTTAGTTGGGGGTGTTGACACTGCGACGAACGGAAGCGGGGGGGGCTAATCCGGAGGGACGGAAATTAAAGA
>NW_028239695.1:15000-35010 GCF_047967505.1 Dipteris shenzhenensis | reverse complement strand
AGTCGGTGGTGAAAAGGGTGAAGATGATTCACGAGGAATTAATAGGGATCCCGACTCCATCCTGGATTCGTAGATCCCGTATAACTCCTCGTGATCACTCACGGGAATAAGCCACTGCTTATCCCAGTCTTAAGCGTCGAGAAAGTAATATCCCATCCCAGCCTGAGATTTATCTATTCCAACGAAACAATCTAGTCGATATTGAAAATACCATACTCATCCCCCCTGTTAGTTTATTCCTCCCCACATCCATTCCTCCTAGTCCGATTATGCTTACAATTATCCGAAGGTCGATCGATACCACTTCCTCCATTCTGGGGGTTTACTACCCGACAAAGTTGCCAAGGCGGAGCTGCTGAGTTGATGACAATGGGGTGGAGCTGCTGAGTTGATGACAATGGGGTGGAGCTTCGAGTTAAGCGACAAGCATGAAGAGCCTGAATCAGAAGATGGAACCGTCAATAGAGATTTCTATCCGGAAAATTGATATCCCGAGTCCCATTTACCCACCCAATCCCTCCCTTTTATCAACTGATTGGTGCTTAAAAGCTAATCAGTAGACAATTAAGAGATAATCTCGAGATGGGCTTGTTTGTCTAAAAAGGGGGTCACTATCTAACAAATATTCTAATAATTCGTGTGGGGATGAGCGGGAATCGCCCAACTGGGGAGTGTTTTCCCCCGGCTGAATCATTTGAGTCTGCTGAGTCAAGAGCACAATAAACTCCTAAAATGGTTTTAAATCACTCTCCCTTAGAGAAGAATCTGAGGGTCTTGCATGTGAATCTCATCCAGAAAGAGTGATTCGTGGGATATGGGGATAATTACCGACACGACGAATCTCTCCGACGGGTTGCGTCACCACGGGAGATCCAGATATCTGGGAGGTTACTTCTATGAGAGCTGCACGCAAAGTCCCGGCCGGATTGGGCGAGTTACGGGAAAGAAAAGGAATGGATTCAAATTGGGAATGCTTCTTACACACCCTCCTCTTCCAAGACGATCTCCATTCAGTGGCCCGTAACCCTTACTTAAAGGGATCAATTACTGATTCGGTAGGATGTTCCAGAAGGGGATATAGTATGATATCTGCGAGACGATTAATCAATGGAACACGTAAACAGGATTTTTCGGAGATTCCTCTTTCAAAATTTGATCAAAATTGATTTGGTGATTCCGAAACGGATCCATATTTTGATGCACTTTCAGAAGGAATATGCCTAGTATCGGAAATTGCTTTCTCGTCGCAGGTGGAGGAACCCCTATCTATGAAAGGGGTTGGTGAATGGAAGAATTCCCGATCCGTCTATTCGATATCTCCATTCGTGGAAGACAGATTCCCACATTCCGATTGTGTTTCGGATATGAAGTTACCCCATAGTTTCCATCCAGAGGCTTCAATTCGAATCTTTCGTCGACAAGTCGAGGATGCTCCGTTTCCACATCCGCCGAGACTAACCCTTCGGGGTTGTAAAGAGTTGTCAACAGATTTTCCCCGGGAGGGGAAAAATGGTTTAGCTACCTTACTATGGAATCCCTACACTTACGAGATCGAATCGTTATTAATGCCTTCGCGGAAACATTTTTCCGGATTACAATCAGAGTCTTCTACATCTACATCCGATCGGAGAAATATTATTTGGAAGCAAATTGGTGCCGCTGGATTCAACTCAGAAGCATTGAAAGAGGATTCTTATCCCACCAAGAGTTCATGTATCCATTACGGAAGATATGAAAATTATTCTATCTTAGCTTTCGGGGGAACCCAATATCCAGCTAAAAGATGGATCTATTACATTTTGACACCCAGCTAATTTTATTTCCGTTGTTGGCTTCACCCTCACCGAATGCGTACCGGAAGATTATCCAGGAGTCGCGTCCCATTCCCGGGCTATATCTTGGGTATCCAATTAAAAATTGAAGAAATTCGAGTCGTAGGCGTAGATGAATCGTATATCACCACGTCTACCATTAGGGAATCCCTTTTTGGAACCCCAACCATGCTCCTAATTGAATCGATGGCAAGAGGTAATTTCTGCGATGGCTCCGGACGTCTAGTTAGTAAATTGGCTCGGACTACTTGGACAGATGATGAGATCTCAGAGAGATTCCTCCGGTTGTGGAAAATCATTTCTCTCTACTACGGCGGGTCGAAGAATAGAGGTGGGTTAAATAGATTGAGACACATATTACGACTCCCATGCGACAAAACTTCGGCATGTAAGCACAAGAGTACAATGCGTCTGATCCGACGTAAGTCTGATTCAAGAATATTCTTAGGGACTCCTCGGGGGAACTGCAAAATGACTCCTCATTTTCAGTCTAGGAGCATCTCAAATAGTCGGAGGTTTTGGCATCTGGAGATAACCCAGCCCGTTTCGGTACCACATGGTGTATAATAAATATGAGTGGGGGGGGGGAGGGGGGTTATTTTTAGCCCCCCCCCCCTCTACCTTCCATCCATTTTATACAGCCATTAGCTATCTGTTAGGCAGAAATACCAGGCTGTCACAGCTTCCAAAAATACATAAGAATATAAATAATTTGTTGGTTTCTTAACGAAGTGTTAGATATAAAAATAAAATACGGGACTGGAGTCACTCCATTTCTGAATATTACCCCGATTCGTACTACGAAAATTATCGATCCTTTCCCTTTCTATGGTAATTCACTACTTCTTCCGGAATATAGTTTAATCACTGGCTTAGTCGTAATCGTCATTGTCGACTTGGTATCCGAAGGGAAAGACACACTCCTGCTTCACGGAATCGCGTTAACTTCCTTGGTGACTAGCATGGTATTCCTGTCGCGTCAGTGGGAAACAGAATCTCTCTCGATTGCCTACGGAACTCTTCGAATCGACACTTTCAGCAATATCTTCAGATTACTTCTCCTGATCTGCTCATTACTATCTGTCTCACTATCGGTTGGTTACATCCGATGCACAAAAACAGCTTTGACGGAATTTTCACTATTCACATCAACTGCGGGTCCGGGGGAATGTCTTCATGCCGCGCGAATGATTCGGTAACTATTTTTGTATCTCCGGAACGTCTAGGCCTATCCTCCTACCTTCCATCCGGATACATGAAGAGGGATATAAGATCCAACGAAGCGACTACGAAGTTTCTACTAATGGGTGGGGCAAGTTCGTCTATCCTAATCCATGGCTTCTCTTTATTATATGGATTATTCGGTGGAGAGACTCAACTCTACAAGATAGTCAATGGACTCGTATCCAACCAGATGTATGATTCCCCGGCGATCCATACCTCTATCACGTTTATCATCGTGGGAATGGGTTTCAAACTGTCGTTGGTTCCGTTTCACCAATGGACTCCCGATGTATATGAAGGAGTGCGATTCGCTCGGAGGGGAATCAATTCGTTGCAAATAATCTTATGCAAATTGATTGATTCCTCCGTAATACCCTACGGGCATGTGAAGAAGATACAAACTTCTTTTCGTTATCCCCATCAACGACCAACTCTTACCGCAATTCCACGAATTTGTTACTCGTATTGGACTCACGAGAATTATCCCTTATTTTGTGTAGCGGGTAAAGCAGAGTGGGGGAGAAATGCAATTCAATAGGTACCCCCTCCTATCTCCTATTTGTATTTCTCGAAGTTGGTTCGTTATGGGTAGGTTTCTCAAAGAATAATTAAATGAATTTTGTGATGGAATTGATATTTACCCCGTGTAATAGCCTCCCCTTGGAACACAAATTTGATTGGTTTTGATCCTTCAGAAACCACGGATACAGTGGAGGCATCCGTCAACAGAGAAATTCGCCCCAAGACGGTGCCGCCATGCCTGCTAGGGACGAAGAAAATCACATTCCTCCCCAATACCTTTCCTCACTCCAGATGTGGGGGCGAAACGATTGTAAGATGGAGACTCTTTTAAAAAGGAATCACTGATAGGGGATTTCCCGAGAAGCTACCAATTATTACTCATATTGAATTACCGAGGAAGAAGTGGATTTGATACACACACGGGGAAGGTTCTGGGAGCTTAGAAATCTCTTACGAACTAGGAGCCGTGTGAAGTGAGAATTTCATGCACGGTTCTGAATGAGCGGGAAGATCGAGGATCTCCTCTCCGACTCTAACTCTCCTACACCAGTCGTTGCTTCTTTTTCTGCTACTTCCAAAGTAGCAGCTCTAGCTTTATCTACACGACTCCTCGGTATTACTTTCTCATACCTATCCAGTGAATGGCATCTCGCTTTGGGAATATTAGCTACCCTTAGCATGGTATTGGGGAATCTAATTGCTGTTACTCAGACAAGCATGAAACGTATGCTAGCATATTCCTCCATAAGCCAAATCGGATATATTCTGATTGGAATACTTGCTGCGGATCCTGATAATGGCTATGCGAGTATGATAAGTTATACTTCTATCTACATATTCATGAATCTAGGGACTTTCGCTCGCATCACTTTATCTGGTTCACGAACCGGAACTGATAACATTAGGGATTATGCGGGACCATACATGAAGGATCCTGTTCTAACATTCTCTCTAGTTATACGTTTACCATCCCCAGGGGGTATCCCTCCATTAGCAGGTTTTTCCGGTAAACCCTACCCCTTCTGGCATGGATGGAAAGCTGGCTCGTACCCATTAGTTCTGGTAGCTCCCATTACAAGTGTCATTTCTATATATCACTATCCGAAGATAA
Source organism: Dipteris shenzhenensis (assembly GCF_047967505.1). NCBI lineage: Eukaryota > Viridiplantae > Streptophyta > Polypodiopsida > Gleicheniales > Dipteridaceae > Dipteris > Dipteris shenzhenensis. Next base: position 30,321 of record NW_028239695.1, on the reverse strand, counting down.
TTAAATTAATGTTCACCGAAGGGGGTGACACATCAACAATTTACATACAGGATCCATTAGTTTCTCCATCTACTTCGATTTCGAAGAGTTCCATTGAAATAGCTATGATTGTTCGTGTACCAGCATCAACTCTACTGGGTATATCAATGGATCCCATCATCGAGATTACACGGAATACCTCATTCCAGACCTATTTTGAGTTGTCACATGAAATAATGGAATCTTTCTGAATGATTTGTATCCAAAGCCACTTCCGTCGCTCCAACTAGTCCATTTCCGTAATTGGTGATGAAACAGTGTCGGAGAAATGATCACGCGCCTCCCAATGATCATTCGTCTCTTCCGGAGGAGATATAAGTATTTCCTGATGGTATCCATAATATTGTTCAATCCTTTGCAGTACTACAAGGATTGAACCCTCCTAATGGTACATGCGACTAAGTGATTCCCATATGGGAGCGGTTGTGTAAATGATTCGGTTCACACCCCCAGTCTTCTGCTCCGTAGCAATTCAGGTCGCTTCCCGATGAATTCCATGCTCCAATTTCGTCTAATGGATAAGTCATTTCATCCGATACCTGTACGTTCAAGGCGGGGTTGCCTTCAGACTTCTAGAAGAAAGCAAAAGAGACCAATTCTTCTTTCCGCCGCAGATTCTTTCAATTTAATAGAAACGGGGGTTGCGCTCGACGGCATTCTGATGTACACTATCAATGGATCAAATTCAGAAATCCTTTCGAGGGGACTCAAAATCTTTGGACTTGAAATCTTTCTCGTCAAATCTCCCTCTACTGAGACCGAGGGATCTCAAAACGAGAGTGATAGATAACAAGGAAAATTAGGTCTTGCAATCGACGGCATTCTGAGTTACAATAGAAATGGGTCGAATTCATAGATCCTTTCGAGGGGACTCAAAATCTTTGGAATTGAGATCTTTCTCGTCAAATCTCCCTCACTGAGGGAGATCCGATCGAGATTGATAGATAACAAGGAAAATTAGGTCTTGCAATCGACAGTTTTCTTAGCTATAATTGATCTAGCTATGATTTCCTAGTGAACTGTAAATTCTTGGACAGGGGCAATTTTGCAGCGACAATCCTCTGGACTTTGATAGTACATCTATGATTCATAGTTAGTCCAGGGGACGTTAAATCCCTTAACTTGGAATCGACTCCTTATCGTCAGGACGATTTTGCAGCGATAACAAATTAAGGCCCATGGCGGTCCCCTGGAATTGAAATCAAATCCAAGAAATTAGGTCTTGCGCTCTACGGCATTCTGTGTTACAATAGAAATGGGTCGAATTCATAGATCCTTTCGAGGGGACTGAAAATCTTTGGAATTGAGATCTTTCTCGTCAAATCTCCCTCACTGAGGGAGATCCGATCGAGATTGATAGATAACAAGGAAAATTAGGTCTTGCAATCGACGGCATTCTGAGTTACAATAGAAATGGGTCGAATTCATAGACCCTTTCGAGGGGACTCAAAATCTTCCTTGGACTTGAAATCTTTCTCGTCAAAGTCTCCCTCTACTGAGACCGAGGGATCTCAAAACGAGATTGATAGATAACAAGGAAAATTAGGTCTTGCAATCGACAGTTTTCTTAGCTATAATAGAAATGGGTCGAATTCATAGACCCTTTCGAGGGGACTCAAAATCTTTGGAATTGAGATCTTTCTCGTCAAATCTCCCTCACTGAGGGAGATCCGATCGAGATTGATAGATAACAAGGAAAATTAGGTCTTGCGCTCGACAGTTTTCTTAGCTATAATAGAAATGGGTCGAATTCATAGATCCTTTCGAGGGGACTGAAAATCTTCCTTGGACTTGAAATCCTTCTCGATCGTCAAATCTCCCTCACTGAGGGAGATCCGAGCGAGAGTGATAGATAACAAGGAGAATTAGGTCTTGCATTTGACGGTTTGATTTTGTATAATGTATCTAGTCCGATTCATAGACCCTTCCAGGGGACTGGAAATCCTTGGACTTGAAATCCTTTTCAGTGGACGGAAAATCCTTGAAGAGGACTTCAAATCCTTAAAGAAGACAGGGGACTTGAAATCCTCTTCAGGGAACTGACAATCCTTGAAGAGGACTTCAAATCCTTAAAGAAGAAAAGGGACTTGAAATCCTCTTCAGGGAACTGACAATCCTTGAAGAGGACTTCAAATCCTTAAAGAAGAAAAGGGACTTGAAATCCTCTTCAGGGAACTGACAATCCTTGAAGAGGACTTCAAATCCTTAAAGAAGAAAAGGGACTTGAAATCCTCTTCAGGGGACTGAAAATCCTTGAAGAGGACTTCAAATCCTTAAAGAAAGAAGACAGGGGACTTGAAATCCTCTTCAGGGGACTGAAAATCCTTGAAGAGGACTTCAAATCCTTAAAGAAGAAAGGGGACTTGAAATCCTTCTCAGGGGACTTCAAATCCTTCTCAAAGGACTCGAAATCCTTCTCAGGGGACTGAAAATCCTTGAAGAGGACTTCAAATCCTTATCGGGGGACTTGAAATCCTTATCGGGGGCGGGGGACTTGAAATCCTTATCGGGGGCGGGGGACTTGAAATCCTTCTCAGGGGACTGGAAATCCTTGGATAAGACAGGGGACTTGAAATCCCTTAAGAGTACGGGGGACTTGAAATCCCTTAAGAGTACGGGGGACTTGAAATCCCTTAAGAGTACGGGGGACTTGAAATCCCTGAAGAGTACGGGGGACTTGAAATCCCTTAAGAGGACTATAAATCCTTGGATAAGACAGGACTGGAAATCCTTGAATAAGACAGGGGACTTGAAATCCCTTAAGAGGACTTCAAATCCTTGGATAAGACAGGGGACTTGAAATCCCTGAAGAGGACTATAAATCCTTGGATAAGACAGGGGACTTGAAATCCCTGAAGAGGACTATAAATCCTTGGATAAGACAGGGGACTTGAAATCCCTGAAGAGGACTATAAATCCTTGGATAAGACAGGGGACTTGAAATCCCTGAAGAGGACTATAAATCCTTGGATAAGACGGGGGACTTGAAATCCCTGAAGAGGACTGGAAATCCTTGAATAAGACAGGACTTCAAATCCTTATAGATGGAGAGAGACGAAGAAACAGGATCGGTAGAGGAGGAGAAAGGGTTTGCTCTTGACGAGGAGCTGGGATGGAATCGATACAGAACAAATTTATGGATCCTTTTTTCTTCCCGGGGACTGGAAATCCTTCAACAGGAGGACTGAAAATCCTTGGAGAGAACTATAAATCCTTCAGCAGGGGGACTAGAAGTCCCTCCAGGGGACTGGAAATCCTTTTCGATATAGAGAGACGAAGAAATAAGATTGGGAAAAATAAGTAAAGGGTTGCTTTTGATGAGGGACTAGGATCGAATTGATAGAAACATATTCCGGACCCCATCCATAGAGAAAGATGGGGTGGTGGGAAGTAAAAAGGTAAGGAATAAGGAGTAGAGCCTCGATGGTGAAATGGTAGACACGCCAGATTCAAAATTTGGTGCTGAAGAGCGTGGAGGTCCGAATCCTCCTCGGGGCAGAAGGTCTCGTACCCTTATTCAGATCGAACCCTTATCTACTAAAAGCTTTATCAAAGGTTTATCAAAGATTTATTCTCTCTACCACTAGAGATTCACATTCAATTGATTTGCTTATCTCCCAAATGAGTACCTCCTCGGGGTAGGAGGTCTCGTACCCTTATTCAGATCGAACCCTTATCTATTCAAAGGTTTATCAAAGATTTATCCTCTCTACCACTAGAGATTCACATTCAATTGATTTGCTTATCTCCCAAATGAGTACCTCCTCGGGGTAGGAGGTCTCGTACACTTATTCAGATCGAACCCTTATCTACTAAAAGCTTTATCAAAGATTTATCCTCTCTACCACTAAAGATTCACATTCAATTGATTTGCTTATCTCCCAAATGAGCACTCGAAATACTTCCTCGGGGCAGAAGGTCTCGTACCCTTATTCAGATCGAACCCTTATATACTAAAAGATTTATCAAAGATTTATTCTCTCTACCACTAAAGATTCACATTCAATTGATTTGCTTATCTCCCAAATGAGCACTCGAAATACCTCCTCGATTCGAGAGACAAGTGGTCTCTCCGGTGCCTCCCAAACTCCCAATAGGAAGAAAAATCCTCGGAGGATTCTGGTCTTTCCAGTGCCCAACCCTCAAACATGGGGATGCAAATCCTCCGATTGTTGATTATTGAGACCAGAATTCTCCGCCGTCCGGGGATTTGGATATGAAGTATTAGGTATCGAATAGGAAACACCTTCTGCTTCTTTCTCAAGTGAGGCTGGGACTCAGAATCCCGAGATTCGAGGAGATCCAAGTAGGTCTTTCAACGGGACTAGAAATCCTTATCAGGGGACTTCAAATCCTTGAAGAAGACAGGACTGGAAATCCTTGAAGAAGACGGGGGACTTGAAATCCTTCGAGGGGACTAAAAATCCTAGTACCTGAGGTGGGACTGAAAGTCGTAGTAGCCAATTAGAGTGTGATGAAACTGCGTCACGAGACCCCAGTATCTGGACTAGGACCAGAAATCCTAGTAGTTAGTCGGGGCATTAGTTAGGATGTCACCAAGAATCCCTATTAGTGAATTTGAATGAACTAAAATTTTGGGATTCGGTTAGATGGTCCATCCCCTAAGGACCCGGGGTCCTTAGAGCCCTTCCAATGGAAACAATGGAAAGGACTTGAAATCCTGATTATCTAGTTGGATACGGGAAAATCCAAACTTTAGAATGAATTTTTGGAATGTAAAGATGAATGAGGGGAATGCCCCTCCTTCCTCCCCATATTACCGTTGATCACCGAGAAATTGAATCTCCGGAGAATCTCAAACAGAATGGATCGACATCTTCATCAAGGATTTGTTCCGATAAGGATGTTGGAAAACTACTACGTCCTCTACGAACTACTTCCTACATTTTCCATATAAGAGATTCCTACTCCTTCTTGATTTCGAATGTTGCTTCCATCTCCCGAATAGGAAGACTCCGAAGGTGATCTATAACTTAGTAATTATCCGGAATTCTATAAGCAGAAGTTATTGCATCAGTAAGGGGAAAAGATGTATCTTCCTTTCACCAATTCGAATCCTGAATAGCCCTATATATTGCTAGGGATCCAGACTGAGTCAAGAATATCCGAGATTTTATGATGCGATATCGAATTCCCATTCAATAATTGTCTTGTTATTCGATCCGGTGACGTCCCACTAAATCGAAATAGATTGAATAGGTAGTGGTAACTTTCAAACAACATGTTATGAATGAGAAAATCTTTGGATGAGTGACGATTCCGTCTCATCCATCTATCTCTATGAACCATAAGCCTGAAACGAAGGAATCGCTCTTGCAAATCTTCCATTGGAATGCTTTGATACGAGTGAATAGGAACAAATATCTGCGGGTATTGCAAATATATATGCATGAATTAGGTTTCTTTGACGTATTCAAAGTGTCGTTCTTCACCCGAAGGGAAATTCTTCCACCGCTTGGTAGATAATTCAGTTATCGATTTCCGGTCATATCCACGAAGAAGAAAGAAATTTCTAATCTTTTCATTTGAGAAATGTTTCTCGCGCTCCCTCCTCGTACCGTAAGTAACATAAAGCCTCCGTACCAGTTCTTGTTTCGCTAATAAACTATGACGTGAAGAGGGAATGTTATGATCCGGCTGAGATAGAAGCATGGGATCCCAGGTGAAGCGCCCCCCCAGGAATAGAATTGGTTCATCGGATCGATTACATTGCGTTTCGTATTGATTAGATGAGTTGGGGATTCCTAATTCAAGAAATTGCTCGCGTAATGATAGATTATCCAATTAATTTTCTAATCTTTTAATGTCTCTTTGTCTCGATTTACCCGAGGCTCTCTTGTAACTGAAAAGATATCCTTTTCTCTTATGCGATTTCTTTCCACTAGACTTAATCTTATTCAATTCGAAATCCCGTTGGGGGATTTGATCCTGATTCCGATGAAAAAAGATCGAATTATACAAATTATTCGATTCGGATAATACTCTTATCGATTCATAACTGCCACTTCGCATGAAACCAAAACGCCAAAATTTGGGGGACCAAGTAATCCCACGCGACACTTCCTTCGGAATCGAGTCTACTTCACTCGACTGTTCCATTTCAGAATCAGTTGGAATCTTAGACACCCCCTTCTTTGTAGATTTATAAGAACGACTCGCAGAGATTATATCTGGAGAATACCTGGGTTCGATGGAAGAAGGAAGAGGAGGACTATTAGCGAATTGACTTCTACTTCTACAGATTTCTGAACATAAGAAATCCCTCAAAAGGTTTTCCGAGATACCACAGGCTAAGTTAGAATCATTCTCTACAACTTTATCAATAACAACGAGATTCTCTTCCTCTCTCATATCCATTCCGAACCAAGGATCACGAGCTGCTAATCCGGCCAATAGCCCTAAGATATGCGGAAGTATAGCGAATTCCTTAATTGTTGACTCGGTTATTAAAGGTTCCAAATACCAGTTATACAAGTGGTAAAACCTCTTCTTCAGTGTATTACTACCAATAAATGAGGGATCTGCAGGGGAAGTATCTATCAAACCATTTTTCAGAATAGCTTTTCCTATATTGTAAGGAAGTATTTCATATCCAGAACCGAATCGGATTCCGTTACCTATATACTTAACAATTGAATTTTGTCTACGTAAAGCTAATTTAATTGCACTATCGGATACAATCTTTCTTCTTCTAGAAGTAGTGATTAATAATGCTTCATTAGCAGGAGAAAATAGATCTCGTTTGCTATAACCCGTAGTTCCAGACCCAGTACCTTCGAGAAAAGAGGGATCAGCTTCTATTTCAAAGCCTTTGACACGCGAGAGAATTGACAATTCTTTTTGACGCTGACGCCTGTTAGACCCTCGGAGATTTATCAATTAGTTCGACCAATTCGGAGCTATTGAAGCTGGATCTACCTTTGCAGGTACATGAGTCGAAGCAATAACGAGATTCTTGCGAATGCAAGGATTCCTGCGCCCATTACCGATACTCCTCAATATTAGGCAGAGTAAGAATCTGGGATCGGCTTCTAATCTGTGATACAGGCGATTAACATTCAACTCATGAATGTCTTGAATCCATATCGTACAGGGAGACATCTCTTTTGCTATTGCAAAAATAAGATTCAATCGGTTTACGCTCTGTTTCGAAATGAAAGTCCCACGTACATTATTGAAATATGATCTGTTGTATAACAACTTCCTCAATGGCAGTCTCACCGACGGAAAGTAGGAATTGGATGCTATATCCCTAACTACATAAGATCGTCCAGTTTCTATGGGTCCTACTAGTGGAACTCCTTCAGATGGTAATAATCCTGATGAAAGCAAAATAGGTACGTCACGACATGGAATATTCGGAATGCCTTTTCGTCTCATTGTCGCTGAAAGGAGAATATTTCTTTCAAGGGCAAGAAGAGCCCACTTCTCCGCAGGATCCAACTCACAGATCTCGTAATTTGATAGATCATTTTGACGAATCCGAAGTAGGTATGACAAAAGATTAGATCCTTCTTCTGGGGTGGGTTCGTGATTAATCCCACCGCTCAATGAATCGTAATTGGAATTTAATTTCGATTCATACTTGGAAATAGTTTTATTTGTCACTAGATATTGAGTCAGTAATTGTTTATTAATCTTAAGGGTGTCGGAGCTTTTCCTACGAAGTATCCACGAATCTAGTTCATTTTTCACAAGGTAATAGAAGATTATATTATTTGTATAATTCAGGAATCTCTTCAGGGAATGTATCAGTAGATCTTTCGTTTACATTTACCTTGTCGAGGGAGAATACATTACCTTTTCCAGATAAAACCCACGCATTGGGTCTATTAAATATCCGGTGATATTGAAACGTTTCCACAAGTGAGGGGAATTGGAACCCGAAACAGCAGATAAATAATGCTTGAGAAATGCAAGAACAAATAATATCGAGAAAACGAGGTAGGATGGGGCATACTTATTCGAAAATCTAAAGACTGACCATCTCGAATGCGACACCTGCGTTTAGTTAGTAATTTCTTCGAAAATAGAGAGATCTATTTTAGATAATACGTTACTGATGGAATCGTTTCTGAATCTTGATCTTAGGCTTAACGATAAACAAGCTCTAGCATTACCTATATCCTCAGCAACTCTTTCCGTAATTCCGGGGAAAGTGTAATTCAAGTCATCACTTACTTTGAGTACTATTTCTGGATATATCTCTCTAATCAGATCATAAAAGTATCTCCACCAGTTAGGGGTGAAAAACCGAGGTATATATTCTCCGAATGGGCTCCATTTCTCGCAGATATTGTCTCTCCAAAAGATCCAAGAGATCTTATATTTGTTTAAATCCTTTGATAACTCATCGAAATTAATGAGATGAGATGGAAGAATAGGTTCTTTTTAGACACGTGTATCTGCAAGCCTCGTATTTTCGTACAGAACCTTCTCTCCAGTTAATCCTGTTGGAGATCTTGATGCTACACTGCTGCATAATGAGAATTTCTTTGACCAATAAAGCGTCTCAGATTCTTCTGATTCCCAAAAATAACCAATGTGTGAATCATTTTGATAGAATTGATTCCCAATAGAATCATTCCTCGAGTTTGATCTCTTCTCAATGGATCCCTCCGAATCGACTTGATCCACTCCCGAATTTTTGAGACGGGGTCGAGATCGCCAATCAGCCGATAGCTTAGAGTTTATCAATGTTCTTTCCAAGTAATTTCCATCGCTACCACATGAAGATAGAGACGAATCTCCCGTTTCGCGAGGAGATAAGTTCAACCCCGTCAGTAGTCCTCTTAGATCCGAAATAGAGTCAAGAAATCTATCTGAATGAGTTAGTGGTGGTATCGCAGATTCATCCAGATCAGATGGAGTCGATTCGGTTGTTGCGAGTATATGATCAATAGTTTCCCTTTCCGTTCGTTGCGAGGAATTGGGTAACAACGAATCAGACACTTGGGATTGAATAGATGAAGTGATATTTTTTGTATCTAAGGATCCTATTTCAAGAGATGGGATGACTTCATCACCGGAGCCCGTATACGAATTCTCTAAGATGTCAGAGTAACTACTGCTGTATCCTCCAACCAACGAATCCCTTCTTCTGATTATTGAGATAAAATCCCTTCCGGCACAGTTCAATACGGGTAAATGCGAGTAATCTATAAAGTTTGGTGTATCTACTTCATCGGAAATGGATCCCGAAATACTCCCAATATTCCTATTCGAACCTTTCCCATAATTCAAATTATCCAGAAACAGATCCCAATCCTGCCTTCCCGTAGCGGAATAAGCACCATTCGGGAGTTTTGTTCCAATACATTCGATACAGGATGATTCAACAAGAAATGGATTAACTGCGGGTTTTAGGAAGATTGAGGAGCCTACCGATTCTTCATCCATTAACAATCCGGACTCGATGAAGAAACTATCTTTTCTACCGAAGATTCTCTTGAGAAAGGATATCTTCTCATCGAGGTTGAGTGAACTCAGAAGGAAATCAAGCAGTGGATAATCTATATTGTTCAATTTATAGACAAGATAATCAATCCCATCTGTCGAAGCTTCTTCACTAATATACTTGGGAATAATGATTCGGTAAATAGATGATATATTGGTAAATTCCTTGGGATACTTGTTGTTCCTCCCAGCCGTACTACGAATAGTGATACCAATATTATTTAGTGCTAATATCGACAGATCATAGATTGATCTACCTAAGTCGGATCTTATTTCTGCGAATACTCTCTTGGAAGGGGAAAAAGACAAGTCTCTGATTGTATCAAGCCACCTGTGCACATTTGACCGAACATCTGGATATTCATCAATTGGGGAAATAATACATTCATGCAACAAACGCTCTATGTTACCCCTCCATTCCAATAATCTCTATTCAATTGCAATTCTTGTTACACCAGTAGATCCCTCGCCCCCCTCCCGGCTACCCAATTGATAGTTGATTCTGGATAGATATTCACTAGCTAATGTACAGAAATAGTCACGCGAAAAGAGCGTGTATACTGAGTAGAGAGATATTAACCTATTTCGTTCATATACCCTAACTAGAGAGTATGTTGAAGATATGTTACCTCCCTCTCCCGATTCATCTGAAAAAGTAGGATTTTCACTTCCATCAGTTCTTTCTACAGGTACATCGAAAAGGATCTCTAAACGGTTTGAAATAATCTTATCAAGATCGAAGTATGCGCCATTTTGCATCTCTGATTCCTCGTCAAGTATTCCACCAAATGATAGATCTCCTCTCGATAGAAAGGCTTTCCTAGGTTCCTCGCTACTACTACCAATTCTTACCTTACTGGAAATCAAATTCGATTTTTTAACTCTTAAAAGAAATCCAGTCAGTCGGTTTCTTGATTCATTTATTAGTTGTGAATAGGCGTGTAGAATAGAAAATTCCCCCTCATTTCCGTGGGAATCTAACCCCAATAATTGGAAGAACCACTTACGATTCTAGGAAGAATCAATACATTTATTGGAATCATTTTCTGCTATTCCCGCTACAGAAGGGGAGAAAGGATCTCCCAACAATAAAGGAGAGTCGAGTGTAAAATGCCGACAATCTCTCTCTACTTTCCATAAATGAGATATTCTTCCGATACCGAAAGACACGGAATTCTTATATCATTCTTCTGCCAAATATGTCTTAATAGGAGTTCCATCGGCGGTGGGACCCATACCTAGTTCATGTATAGATGATTCTGTTGAAAAGCCGTGACTCACCGCCTCTGGAGAATCATCAGTGGATATTGCTCTTTCCTCCGGAGAGTAACTGCCTACAAAGCCATTTCCAGATCTTTTCATTGAATCATATTCTGGATTTCTCTCCTCACTTCAACTAGATAAACAAGTATCTTCGATAGGTATCTCCTTCCCAACCTTCTGATTTCTGGAATCAGACTCATCCCTTGAGTTGCTATGAAAAGCCTCCAATTCTCTAGATGTCTCTATTTGTGAGGAGACATACTTCGAGAAACCACAGGAAATTTCTAGTAATATACTTGGTACCTCAGTGAGTAATTGATTATCCGATAGATAATCAAGTTCGATAAATCTCTTTTCTAAGAGAGATCTCGTTAGATTCAATTCGCGCTCATCCTTATTCCATGGAGAAGGACTTTGGTGACAGGAATGCCACATATAAAAATCGGCGTAATCCCGGAATAGTGTCCAACTCCCCTCGTCAATGGAATTTAACCAATCTCTTATATCGCTATAGGATAGGGATACACCATCACGAGATGACATTGTATTCTTATGGGGTGGAAATAGAGACAAATTGGAGAGACCCTTCCGCTCGGAATAGAACGGTGATTCATCTCCCTGCCGATCTACTGAATCCCTGGATTCGAGTAACATTTTGTCCCAAAAGTCCGATATTACGGGAATGAAGGAATCGCTTCTTAATGTTGCTGTTTGTAGCCAATTAACCCTTTGCTTGTCATGGATTTTCCGGAGAAGTAACGAATCAGAATCATTTTAGTAACAGTCATCCTTACGAAGTATCACATTTATATAGAATTCAAAAAACTCATTTGAATCTTCTAGATTCTTATCCCCCAGTGATTTTTCAATCCTCTCAGTCACATCTCTGGATATATTCTTGATGGGGAGTGGATCCCTCATCAGCCGGACCCTCCATCCATCTGAAACCGAAGGATCCATCGCACTATATATGGGAACTTGCGGTTCTTCCCTCGTCGAAGTTGTGGAAATATTTCCGTTTGAATCCGAATAGTAAGAATTACGTGTCTTTCCCTTTCTATCCTTTTCAGCAGGTGAGCATCTTATTGATAGAGAAAGAGGATAGAAGGATTCAACAGAATTTGTTGCTGGTTTTTTTACTACTCCACCAGTTCTATTAATTAGTTTCGCTAGATCTATAGAACCTCCTTCGATCAAATTTCTCTCACCTGAACGATGCATAGGAATTGGTATTGTTAGTAACATCAGGATTCCCGGAGTCACGCTATTACCCCGCTTCATTGAATCGCGCAGATTCCGTAAAAAGATTGAACTCAGAATTCATAAGTCAAATAATTTGATGGAGGGTTCATAACTGGAGAATAGACCAATTAGAAATTCCCCTAGATCTTGATTTTTCAATGATTCAAATGAGTAGTGGAATCCATCGGTTTCTGCTAACTTCGGAACTTCAGAGAATAAATCTGGACTTCTTACTTTTTCTTCTCCCACTTCTCTTACCTCATGATCTCTCTTCACTTTATCTATATGTGGTAGATACTACCCACCTCTCACATTCCATTATATAGATAATATCGAAAGATTCAAGGCCCAATGGAGTGAGTACTTTCGATGTGGTGATTTGTGGGTGTATTCGTACCTACCTGAAGCTGTCTCGGGAATCTCGAATTGTTGAAGAAACCTATCTATGTCTTATCTATCTCCTCATCAACTTATTTTATTCCGAGTGATAAAGACGAGTTCTCCAACCTGATGGGCGAACGACGGGGATTGAACCCGCGCGTGATGGATCCACAATCCATTGCCTTGATCCACTTGGCTACGTCCGCCCCCTACTTTCCCTATTCAGCTTTCTTAACTGGGAGAGAACAAGATCTACTAGGGTCATTCATTCGATGCGCGTACGTATTATTCGTCTATATATTAATACAAGAAAAAATATGTTAGGTGAAAAATGTATTCTCAATCTATTCCAGTGGGTACGGGACTACAAGCGTTCCGCTAATCAGAATGAGAATATCTTTGATTCCCATTCTCTGTAATCCTAGAAGGGTGTTTCAAAGATTCCCCAGAATCCAAGATTGGAAACTGATAATTGTAAGATTATGGCGAGATATTACTATTATTTCTATTCATTCCATCGGACGAATCTCCATTAAATACCAAACCTTATGCGAGGTTTGGTATTTAGTGATGCTGCACGACCAGACAGGTATTATCCGTTTACAGAAGGAGCTTCAACAGAAGCTAAGTCTAGAGGGAAATTATGAGCGTTACGTTCATGCATAACTTCCATACCTAGGTTAGCACGGTTGATGATATCAGCCCAGGTGTTAATAACACGACCTTGGCTATCAACCACGGATTGGTTGAAGTTAAAACCATTCAAGTTGAATGCCATGGTGCTGATACCCAAGGCAGTAAACCAGATGCCTACTACGGGCCAAGCGGCTAAGAAGAAGTGCAGAGAGCGAGAATTGTTAAAGCTGGCATATTGGAAGATCAAACGGCCAAAATAACCGTGAGCAGCTACGATGTTGTAGGTCTCTTCCTCTTGACCGAACTTGTAACCTGCATTAGCAGACTCATTCTCAGTAGTTTCTCTGATCAAACTAGAAGTTACCAAAGAACCATGCATAGCACTGAATAGAGAGCCGCCGAATACGCCAGCTACACCCAACATGTGGAAGGGATGCATAAGGATGTTGTGCTCAGCCTGGAAAACGATCATGAAGTTGAAAGTACCAGAAATTCCTAGGGGCATACCGTCAGAGAAACTTCCTTGACCGATTGGGTAGATCAGGAACACAGCGGTAGCAGCTGCAACGGGAGCTGAGTACGCAACAGCAATCCAAGGACGCATGCCTAAACGGAAACTAAGTTCCCACTCACGACCCATGTAGCAAGCTACACCAAGTAGGAAGTGAAGAACGATCAGTTCGTAAGGACCACCATTGTATAGCCATTCATCAACGGAAGCTGCTTCCCAGATTGGGTAGAAGTGTAAACCGATAGCTGCAGAAGTAGGAATGATAGCACCGGAGATAATGTTGTTTCCGTATAGCAAAGAACCGGAGACAGGCTCACGAATACCATCGATATCTACAGGGGGAGCTGCGATGAAAGCAATGATGAATACAGAGGTTGCGGTTAATAAGGTGGGAATCATTAAGACACCGAACCATCCGATGTAAAGACGGTTTTCAGTGCTGGTGATCCAGTCGCAGAAGCGACCCCATAGGCTTGCGCTTTCGCGTCTTTCTAAAGTTGCGGTCGTGGTAATTTTTGGTTTTCGAAACGATTGGTGATTACCCAAGCTGATGAGCCTGTTGATCCATAGTATATCACAGAATCCCACCTGTGTCAACTAATCTAATATTGATTGAATATCCGAAGAAACGGGAAGACTTCCCTTTGTTTTCGCACGATACTTCTTCAAACCTTGACTCTCTTTTCAGACGCATTTCCCTTTTATTATCATAAACCACGGGAAAGTCAACGTTAGTTCGGCTCCTCGAGTACATCATGGGAGATGCCAGCTTTGCCTTAGATGTACTACGACTCAATCATCGATTCGAGGTGAGGGACATACAGGATAAATATCTGCTGGCGTTGCCTGACATCCCCCCCCCCCCCCGAGGTGAGTAGTCCGCCCCAGGCGGAGATAGTTGAGAATGGTGGGAGTCGCGGGGATGCGGGCAGTGCCAATCATGTCGATCATGTCGATTGTGTCGATTGTGTCGATCATTCTAGTCATGTCGATCATGTCGATCATGTTGATTGCGTCGATTGCGTCGATCACTTTGGTCATGTCGATCATGTTGATCATGTCGATGATGTTATGGACTTTACGATTCGACACTAGTCTTTCTCTTTTTCATGAGGTACTATACCAGTGACAAAATTTCCCCTATGACTTGGATATTCTTTCTCCCATTATTTAATTTCTGCTTATCCATATGCTTCTGGCGTATCTTGATTCCTAATACCCTGCGCTCCGGAGTAGAAGGTTTCAATCCACCAATAAGAGGTTGTGGATTGAAACGAACCCGGAACTAACGGAAATGGGCAAAAGCCTTATTAGCTTCTGCCACCTTGTGAGTCTCCTCCTTCTTCCGTACAGCACTACCAGAATTTCTGGCAGCATCCATTAATTCATCACTTGATCTTAAAGCCATACTTCGACCTGAACGTTTTCGACACGCGATCAATAACCATCGGATAGCCAAAGCTCTTCCTTCTGCAGGTACTACTTCAACGGGGACTCGATAAGTCGATCCACCTACACGTTTGGATTCTGTTACTATATCGGGAGTTACCCTACGTATTGCTTGTCGCGGGACAGACAGTGGATTCTTATTCGTCTTTTCCTTAATCCGCTTCATAGCCTGATAGAGAATCTGATAAGCCAATGATTTCTTGCCATCTTTAAGAATACGATCAACCAACATGTTTACTAATCGATTACGATAAATCGGATCCGATTCTATATTTTTCTTTTTGTTCGCTACATTGCTCCGGTGTAACATGAGTTTACAGATA
>NW_028239695.1:0-2500 GCF_047967505.1 Dipteris shenzhenensis | reverse complement strand
TAGGGGACGTAGTCCGTGGAGGTTTTGCCGCTCCATCGAATCATGCGGATTATTGCATTATTATCACGGATAATGGATTCGATGCCCCTTTTGCAGCAAATCGTATTGCTGCGTCGGTTAGGGAGAAGGCACATACCCACCCATTGCGATTAGCAGGTTTGGTGGGGAATCGGACATCTAGGAGAGATCTCATTGATAAACATGTAGAAGCCTGCCCGATGCCTGTGCTGGAAGTGTTGCCTCTCATTGAGGACATTCGGGTCTCGAGGGTGAAGGGGAAAACATTGTTTGAAACGGCTGAATGTCAATCAGATCTCAATTATGTTTGTGATTTCCATCCCAATGTGGCGGATCAGATATTGTCTCGACCAGAAGGGGTTGTGCCAAGGGAAATTCCAGATAGAGAATTATTCAGTCTGCTCTCCGATTTCTATCTGAATCCCGATGGTGGGGGGCAGAGGAATGCCCAGCAAACTCAACAGGATATTCTGCTTGATTTTACGATGATTCGAAACCGAAACTGCAAATTTCTTGTATGTGTACCCTTTCTGAGGAAACCCTTTCACGAAGACTCCCGAAACTCTCACTTTTGAATGTGAAACCGGAAATTATCACACTTCTTGCCCCATTAGTTGTGTGGCTTGGTTATATCAAAAGATCGAAGACAGCTTTTCCCCAGTGGTAGGTACAAAGACTTGTGGTTATTTCTTACAGAACGCTCTTGGAGTTACGATCCTTGCGGAACCTCGTTATGCAATGGCAGAGTCGGAAGAGGGGGACGTCTCGGCCCAATTAAATGATCAAGGGGAATTGGAGAGAATTTGTATCCAAATAAAACGAGATAGAAACCCTAGTGTCATTATTTGGATTGGCACATGTACCACGGAAATAACAAAGACGGACCTAGAAGGCATAGCACCCAAGCTAGAAAACGAACTTGGAGTACCAATTGTAGTTGCGCGGGCCAATGGATCGGATTATGCTTTTACTCAGGGAGAGGATACTGTATCAGCTGCCACGACGCATCGGTGTCCGGAATTTGACATATCTAGACACGAACAGAAACAGGATTTAGTTGGGGGTGTTGACACTGCGACGACGGAAGCGGGGGGGGCTAATCCGGAGGGACGGAAATTAAAGAATCATGCTTCAGTTCTTTTTGGATCTCTAACTTCAACTGTAGCTTCTCAACCGAATCCGGAATCGAAACGTCAATCCATTCAGGTATCGGGGTGGTTACCCTCCCAGAGATATACTGAACTTCCATCATTAGGCAAGGGAGTGTATGTTTGCGGCGTGAATCCCTCTCTGAGCCGTACAGCGACGACTCTGATGCGGCGTCGTAAATGCCAGTTAATTGGAGCACCTTTTCCTATTGGTCCTGATGGGACGCGTGCTTGGATAGAAAAGATTTGTTCCGCCTTTAATATGGAACCTCAGGGTTTGAAGGAGAGGGAGGATGAGATATGGAAGAGTCTGAGAGACTATCTTGAGATAGCAGCTGGTAAATCTATATCTTTTACGGGAGATAATCTATCAGAAATTTCTATAGCAAGATTCCCAATTCGCTGCGGAATGGTTGTCTACGAAACAGGTATTCCCTACATGGATAAACGATATCAAGCTGCCGAGCCATCTTTCTCACGAGATACTTGCAAAGAGATGGGTACACTCATGCCACGGATCGTGGAAAAACCGGATAATTATAACCAGATACAGCGTATGCATGAATTAAAACCTGATTCAGCAATTACTGGAATGGCTCATGCCAATCCTTTAGAAGCAAGAGGTATTGATACAAAATGGTCTGTCGAGTTCACCTTTGCCCAAATCCATGGATCCACTAATGCGAGGGATGTGCTTGAACTTGTTACTCGTCCCCTACGGCGTAATAATAATCCGGGGCGTCTGGGTTGGAGTAACCTGTCGAAGCAGATGGTAACAAATCACTAAATTATAGAATTATTGGGTGACGGGAAGTGACCATTGAGGGAAATGCATAGAGACGTCTCCAAATTCTTAATCATGGGATTCTGTCTCCTCATGATTAAGAAATCCATCGACTCCTTTCCGAAGGAGTTGCTGTGCTAGCTACGGGAGTGGTACGGAGAGGTTGCCGGCACTCTACGGGAAAAAAAAAAACTGAAAAATATGGGAAGGAAATAATTATGAACGTAGAAAGCGTTCAAATGTCGTTGTATCTACTGCAGGTTTCGCTGCTTACTCGGGTGAAGGTGGCAGGTCCACCTATAATATTCGGACTATATTATGGATTACTAACAACATTACCCGTTGGACCCTCCCAAATACTATCCATAAGAGCTTTTCTTTTGGGAGGGAATCTTAGTGGTACCGTCGCTTTGAGTGGTTTGATGATGGGATAGCTACTAATATTTCTGTCAATATTCTGTTCACCTCTATATGCATTGATAGTGAAACCACATGTTGTAACTGTCCCAATAGTACCATACATGTTATTTTACTGGTTCCGAACCAAGGA